>NW_024465135.1:10000-20000 GCF_017591425.1 Ochotona curzoniae | reverse complement strand
CCCTAACCCTAACCCTAACCCTAACCCTAACCCTAACCCTAACCCTAACCCTAACCCTAACCCTAACCCTAACCCTAACCCTAACCCTAACCCTAACCCTAACCCTAACCCTAACCCTAACCCTAACCCTAACCCTAACCCTAACCCTAACCCTAACCCTAACCCTAACCCTAACCCTAACCCTAACCCTAACCCTAACCCTAACCCTAACCCTAACCCTAACCCTAACCCTAACCCTAACCCTAACCCTAACCCTAACCCTAACCCTAACCCTAACCCTAACCCTAACCCTAACCCTAACCCTAACCCTAACCCTAACCCTAACCCTAACCCTAACCCTAACCCTAACCCTAACCCTAACCCTAACCCTAACCCTAACCCTAACCCTAACCCTAACCCTAACCCTAACCCTAACCCTAACCCTAACCCTAACCCTAACCCTAACCCTAACCCTAACCCTAACCCTAACCCTAACCCTAACCCTAACCCTAACCCTAACCCTAACCCTAACCCTAACCCTAACCCTAACCCTAACCCTAACCCTAACCCTAACCCTAACCCTAACCCTAACCCTAACCCTAACCCTAACCCTAACCCTAACCCTAACCCTAACCCTAACCCTAACCCTAACCCTAACCCTAACCCTAACCCTAACCCTAACCCTAACCCTAACCCTAACCCTAACCCTAACCCTAACCCTAACCCTAACCCTAACCCTAACCCTAACCCTAACCCTAACCCTAACCCTAACCCTAACCCTAACCCTAACCCTAACCCTAACCCTAACCCTAACCCTAACCCTAACCCTAACCCTAACCCTAACCCTAACCCTAACCCTAACCCTAACCCTAACCCTAACCCTAACCCTAACCCTAACCCTAACCCTAACCCTAACCCTAACCCTAACCCTAACCCTAACCCTAACCCTAACCCTAACCCTAACCCTAACCCTAACCCTAACCCTAACCCTAACCCTAACCCTAACCCTAACCCTAACCCTAACCCTAACCCTAACCCTAACCCTAACCCTAACCCTAACCCTAACCCTAACCCTAACCCTAACCCTAACCCTAACCCTAACCCTAACCCTAACCCTAACCCTAACCCTAACCCTAACCCTAACCCTAACCCTAACCCTAACCCTAACCCTAACCCTAACCCTAACCCTAACCCTAACCCTAACCCTAACCCTAACCCTAACCCTAACCCTAACCCTAACCCTAACCCTAACCCTAACCCTAACCCTAACCCTAACCCTAACCCTAACCCTAACCCTAACCCTAACCCTAACCCTAACCCTAACCCTAACCCTAACCCTAACCCTAACCCTAACCCTAACCCTAACCCTAACCCTAACCCTAACCCTAACCCTAACCCTAACCCTAACCCTAACCCTAACCCTAACCCTAACCCTAACCCTAACCCTAACCCTAACCCTAACCCTAACCCTAACCCTAACCCTAACCCTAACCCTAACCCTAACCCTAACCCTAACCCTAACCCTAACCCTAACCCTAACCCTAACCCTAACCCTAACCCTAACCCTAACCCTAACCCTAACCCTAACCCTAACCCTAACCCTAACCCTAACCCTAACCCTAACCCTAACCCTAACCCTAACCCTAACCCTAACCCTAACCCTAACCCTAACCCTAACCCTAACCCTAACCCTAACCCTAACCCTAACCCTAACCCTAACCCTAACCCTAACCCTAACCCTAACCCTAACCCTAACCCTAACCCTAACCCTAACCCTAACCCTAACCCTAACCCTAACCCTAACCCTAACCCTAACCCTAACCCTAACCCTAACCCTAACCCTAACCCTAACCCTAACCCTAACCCTAACCCTAACCCTAACCCTAACCTAACCCTAACCCTAACCCTAACCCTAACCCTAACCCTAACCCTAACCCTAACCCTAACCCTAACCCTAACCCTAACCCTAACCCTAACCCTAACCCTAACCCTAACCCTAACCCTAACCCTAACCCTAACCCTAACCCTAACCCTAACCCTAACCCTAACCCTAACCCTAACCCTAACCCTAACCCTAACCCTAACCCTAACCCTAACCCTAACCCTAACCCTAACCCTAACCCTAACCCTAACCCTAACCCTAACCCTAACCCTAACCCTAACCCTAACCCTAACCCTAACCCTAACCCTAACCCTAACCCTAACCCTAACCCTAACCCTAACCCTAACCCTAACCCTAACCCTAACCCTAACCCTAACCCTAACCCTAACCCTAACCCTAACCCTAACCCTAACCCTAACCCTAACCCTAACCCTAACCCTAACCCTAACCCTAACCCTAACCCTAACCCTAACCCTAACCCTAACCCTAACCCTAACCCTAACCCTAACCCTAACCCTAACCCTAACCCTAACCCTAACCCTAACCCTAACCCTAACCCTAACCCTAACCCTAACCCTAACCCTAACCCTAACCCTAACCCTAACCCTAACCCTAACCCTAACCCTAACCCTAACCCTAACCCTAACCCTAACCCTAACCCTAACCCTAACCCTAACCCTAACCCTAACCCTAACCCTAACCCTAACCCTAACCCTAACCCTAACCCTAACCCTAACCCTAACCCTAACCCTAACCCTAACCCTAACCCTAACCCTAACCCTAACCCTAACCCTAACCCTAACCCTAACCCTAACCCTAACCCTAACCCTAACCCTAACCCTAACCCTAACCCTAACCCTAACCCTAACCCTAACCCTAACCCTAACCCTAACCCTAACCCTAACCCTAACCCTAACCCTAACCCTAACCCTAACCCTAACCCTAACCCTAACCCTAACCCTAACCCTAACCCTAACCCTAACCCTAACCCTAACCCTAACCCTAACCCTAACCCTAACCCTAACCCTAACCCTAACCCTAACCCTAACCCTAACCCTAACCCTAACCCTAACCCTAACCCTAACCCTAACCCTAACCCTAACCCTAACCCTAACCCTAACCCTAACCCTAACCCTAACCCTAACCCTAACCCTAACCCTAACCCTAACCCTAACCCTAACCCTAACCCTAACCCTAACCCTAACCCTAACCCTAACCCTAACCCTAACCCTAACCCTAACCCTAACCCTAACCCTAACCCTAACCCTAACCCTAACCCTAACCCTAACCCTAACCCTAACCCTAACCCTAACCCTAACCCTAACCCTAACCCTAACCCTAACCCTAACCCTAACCCTAACCCTAACCCTAACCCTAACCCTAACCCTAACCCTAACCCTAACCCTAACCCTAACCCTAACCCTAACCCTAACCCTAACCCTAACCCTAACCCTAACCCTAACCCTAACCCTAACCCTAACCCTAACCCTAACCCTAACCCTAACCCTAACCCTAACCCTAACCCTAACCCTAACCCTAACCCTAACCCTAACCCTAACCCTAACCCTAACCCTAACCCTAACCCTAACCCTAACCCTAACCCTAACCCTAACCCTAACCCTAACCCTAACCCTAACCCTAACCCTAACCCTAACCCTAACCCTAACCCTAACCCTAACCCTAACCCTAACCCTAACCCTAACCCTAACCCTAACCCTAACCCTAACCCTAACCCTAACCCTAACCCTAACCCTAACCCTAACCCTAACCCTAACCCTAACCCTAACCCTAACCCTAACCCTAACCCTAACCCTAACCCTAACCCTAACCCTAACCCTAACCCTAACCCTAACCCTAACCCTAACCCTAACCCTAACCCTAACCCTAACCCTAACCCTAACCCTAACCCTAACCCTAACCCTAACCCTAACCCTAACCCTAACCCTAACCCTAACCCTAACCCTAACCCTAACCCTAACCCTAACCCTAACCCTAACCCTAACCCTAACCCTAACCCTAACCCTAACCCTAACCCTAACCCTAACCCTAACCCTAACCCTAACCCTAACCCTAACCCTAACCCTAACCCTAACCCTAACCCTAACCCTAACCCTAACCCTAACCCTAACCCTAACCCTAACCCTAACCCTAACCCTAACCCTAACCCTAACCCTAACCCTAACCCTAACCCTAACCCTAACCCTAACCCTAACCCTAACCCTAACCCTAACCCTAACCCTAACCCTAACCCTAACCCTAACCCTAACCCTAACCCTAACCCTAACCCTAACCCTAACCCTAACCCTAACCCTAACCCTAACCCTAACCCTAACCCTAACCCTAACCCTAACCCTAACCCTAACCCTAACCCTAACCCTAACCCTAACCCTAACCCTAACCCTAACCCTAACCCTAACCCTAACCCTAACCCTAACCCTAACCCTAACCCTAACCCTAACCCTAACCCTAACCCTAACCCTAACCCTAACCCTAACCCTAACCCTAACCCTAACCCTAACCCTAACCCTAACCCTAACCCTAACCCTAACCCTAACCCTAACCCTAACCCTAACCCTAACCCTAACCCTAACCCTAACCCTAACCCTAACCCTAACCCTAACCCTAACCCTAACCCTAACCCTAACCCTAACCCTAACCCTAACCCTAACCCTAACCCTAACCCTAACCCTAACCCTAACCCTAACCCTAACCCTAACCCTAACCCTAACCCTAACCCTAACCCTAACCCTAACCCTAACCCTAACCCTAACCCTAACCCTAACCCTAACCCTAACCCTAACCCTAACCCTAACCCTAACCCTAACCCTAACCCTAACCCTAACCCTAACCCTAACCCTAACCCTAACCCTAACCCTAACCCTAACCCTAACCCTAACCCTAACCCTAACCCTAACCCTAACCCTAACCCTAACCCTAACCCTAACCCTAACCCTAACCCTAACCCTAACCCTAACCCTAACCCTAACCCTAACCCTAACCCTAACCCTAACCCTAACCCTAACCCTAACCCTAACCCTAACCCTAACCCTAACCCTAACCCTAACCCTAACCCTAACCCTAACCCTAACCCTAACCCTAACCCTAACCCTAACCCTAACCCTAACCCTAACCCTAACCCTAACCCTAACCCTAACCCTAACCCTAACCCTAACCCTAACCCTAACCCTAACCCTAACCCTAACCCTAACCCTAACCCTAACCCTAACCCTAACCCTAACCCTAACCCTAACCCTAACCCTAACCCTAACCCTAACCCTAACCCTAACCCTAACCCTAACCCTAACCCTAACCCTAACCCTAACCCTAACCCTAACCCTAACCCTAACCCTAACCCTAACCCTAACCCTAACCCTAACCCTAACCCTAACCCTAACCCTAACCCTAACCCTAACCCTAACCCTAACCCTAACCCTAACCCTAACCCTAACCCTAACCCTAACCCTAACCCTAACCCTAACCCTAACCCTAACCCTAACCCTAACCCTAACCCTAACCCTAACCCTAACCCTAACCCTAACCCTAACCCTAACCCTAACCCTAACCCTAACCCTAACCCTAACCCTAACCCTAACCCTAACCCTAACCCTAACCCTAACCCTAACCCTAACCCTAACCCTAACCCTAACCCTAACCCTAACCCTAACCCTAACCCTAACCCTAACCCTAACCCTAACCCTAACCCTAACCCTAACCCTAACCCTAACCCTAACCCTAACCCTAACCCTAACCCTAACCCTAACCCTAACCCTAACCCTAACCCTAACCCTAACCCTAACCCTAACCCTAACCCTAACCCTAACCCTAACCCTAACCCTAACCCTAACCCTAACCCTAACCCTAACCCTAACCCTAACCCTAACCCTAACCCTAACCCTAACCCTAACCCTAACCCTAACCCTAACCCTAACCCTAACCCTAACCCTAACCCTAACCCTAACCCTAACCCTAACCCTAACCCTAACCCTAACCCTAACCCTAACCCTAACCCTAACCCTAACCCTAACCCTAACCCTAACCCTAACCCTAACCCTAACCCTAACCCTAACCCTAACCCTAACCCTAACCCTAACCCTAACCCTAACCCTAACCCTAACCCTAACCCTAACCCTAACCCTAACCCTAACCCTAACCCTAACCCTAACCCTAACCCTAACCCTAACCCTAACCCTAACCCTAACCCTAACCCTAACCCTAACCCTAACCCTAACCCTAACCCTAACCCTAACCCTAACCCTAACCCTAACCCTAACCCTAACCCTAACCCTAACCCTAACCCTAACCCTAACCCTAACCCTAACCCTAACCCTAACCCTAACCCTAACCCTAACCCTAACCCTAACCCTAACCCTAACCCTAACCCTAACCCTAACCCTAACCCTAACCCTAACCCTAACCCTAACCCTAACCCTAACCCTAACCCTAACCCTAACCCTAACCCTAACCCTAACCCTAACCCTAACCCTAACCCTAACCCTAACCCTAACCCTAACCCTAACCCTAACCCTAACCCTAACCCTAACCCTAACCCTAACCCTAACCCTAACCCTAACCCTAACCCTAACCCTAACCCTAACCCTAACCCTAACCCTAACCCTAACCCTAACCCTAACCCTAACCCTAACCCTAACCCTAACCCTAACCCTAACCCTAACCCTAACCCTAACCCTAACCCTAACCCTAACCCTAACCCTAACCCTAACCCTAACCCTAACCCTAACCCTAACCCTAACCCTAACCCTAACCCTAACCCTAACCCTAACCCTAACCCTAACCCTAACCCTAACCCTAACCCTAACCCTAACCCTAACCCTAACCCTAACCCTAACCCTAACCCTAACCCTAACCCTAACCCTAACCCTAACCCTAACCCTAACCCTAACCCTAACCCTAACCCTAACCCTAACCCTAACCCTAACCCTAACCCTAACCCTAACCCTAACCCTAACCCTAACCCTAACCCTAACCCTAACCCTAACCCTAACCCTAACCCTAACCCTAACCCTAACCCTAACCCTAACCCTAACCCTAACCCTAACCCTAACCCTAACCCTAACCCTAACCCTAACCCTAACCCTAACCCAAACCCTAACCCTAACCCAAACCCTAACCCTAACCCTAACCCTAACCCTAACCCTAACCCTAACCCTAACCCTAACCCTAACCCTACCCCTAACCCTAACCCTAACCCTAACCCTAACCCTAACCCTAACCCTAACCCTAACCCTAACCCTAACCCTAACCCTAACCCTAACCCTAACCCTAACCCTAACCCTAACCCTAACCCTAACCCTAACCCTAACCCTAACCCTAACCCTAACCCTAACCCTAACCCTAACCCTAACCCTAACCCTAACCCTAACCCTAACCCTAACCCTAACCCTAACCCTAACCCTAACCCTAACCCTAACCCTAACCCTAACCCTAACCCTAACCCTAACCCTAACCCTAACCCTAACCCTAACCCTAACCCTAACCCTAACCCTAACCCTAACCCTAACCCTAACCCTAACCCTAACCCTAACCCTAACCCTAACCCTAACCCTAACCCTAACCCTAACCCTAACCCTAACCCTAACCCTAACCCTAACCCTAACCCTAACCCTAACCCTAACCCTAACCCTAACCCTAACCCTAACCCTAACCCTAACCCTAACCCTAACCCTAACCCTAACCCTAACCCTAACCCTAACCCTAACCCTAACCCTAACCCTAACCCTAACCCTAACCCTAACCCTAACCCTAACCCTAACCCTAACCCTAACCCTAACCCTAACCCTAACCCTAACCCTAACCCTAACCCTAACCCTAACCCTAACCCTAACCCTAACCCTAACCCTAACCCTAACCCTAAACCCTAACCCTAACCCTAACCCTAACCCTAACCCTAACCCTAACCCTAACCCTAACCCTAACCCTAACCCTAACCCTAACCCTAACCCTAACCCTAACCCTAACCCTAACCCTAACCCTAACCCTAACCCTAACCCTAACCCTAACCCTAACCCTAACCCTAACCCTAACCCTAACCCTAACCCTAACCCTAACCCTAACCCTAACCCTAACCCTAACCCTAACCCTAACCCTAACCCTAACCCTAACCCTAACCCTAACCCTAACCCTAACCCTAACCCTAACCCTAACCCTAACCCTAACCCTAACCCTAACCCTAACCCTAACCCTAACCCTAACCCTAACCCTAACCCTAACCCTAACCCTAACCCTAACCCTAACCCTAACCCTAACCCTAACCCTAACCCTAACCCTAACCCTAACCCTAACCCTAACCCTAACCCTAACCCTAAACCCTAACCCTAACCCTAACCCTAACCCTAACCCTAACCCTAACCCTAACCCTAACCCTAACCCTAACCCTAACCCTAACCCTAACCCTAACCCTAACCCTAAACCCTAACCCTAACCCTAACCCTAACCCTAACCCTAACCCTAACCCTAACCCTAACCCTAACCCTAACCCTAACCCTAACCCTAACCCTAACCCTAACCCTAACCCTAACCCTAACCCTAACCCTAACCCTAACCCTAACCCTAACCCTAACCCTAACCCTAACCCTAACCCTAACCCTAACCCTAACCCTAACCCTAACCCTAACCCTAACCCTAACCCTAACCCTAACCCTAACCCTAACCCTAACCCTAACCCTAACCCTAACCCTAACCCTAACCCTAACCCTAACCCTAACCCTAACCCTAACCCTAACCCTAACCCTAACCCTAACCCTAACCCTAACCCTAACCCTAACCCTAACCCTAACCCTAACCCTAACCCTAACCCTAACCCTAACCCTAACCCTAACCCTAACCCTAACCCTAACCCTAACCCTAACCCTAACCCTAACCCTAAACCCTAACCCTAACCCTAACCCTAACCCTAACCCTAACCCTAACCCTAACCCTAACCCTAACCCTAACCCTAACCCTAACCCTAACCCTAACCCTAACCCTAACCCTAACCCTAACCCTAACCCTAACCCTAACCCTAACCCTAACCCTAACCCTAACCCTAACCCTAACCCTAACCCTAACCCTAACCCTAACCCTAACCCTAACCCTAACCCTAACCCTAACCCTAACCCTAACCCTAACCCTAACCCTAACCCTAACCCTAACCCTAACCCTAACCCTAACCCTAACCCTAACCCTAACCCTAACCCTAACCCTAACCCTAACCCTAACCCTAACCCTAACCCTAACCCTAACCCTAACCCTAACCCTAACCCTAACCCTAACCCTAACCCTAACCCTAACCCTAACCCTAACCCTAACCCTAACCCTAACCCTAACCCTAACCCTAACCCTAACCCTAACCCTAACCCTAACCCTAACCCTAACCCTAACCCTAACCCTAACCCTAACCCTAACCCTAACCCTAACCCTAACCCTAACCCTAACCCTAACCCTAACCCTAACCCTAACCCTAACCCTAACCCTAACCCTAACCCTAAACCCTAACCCTAACCCTAACCCTAACCCTAACCCTAACCCTAACCCTAACCCTAACCCTAACCCTAACCCTAACCCTAACCCTAACCCTAACCCTAACCCTAACCCTAACCCTAACCCTAACCCTAACCCTAACCCTAACCCTAACCCTAACCCTAACCCTAACCCTAACCCTAACCCTAACCCTAACCCTAACCCTAACCCTAACCCTAACCCTAACCCTAACCCTAACCCTAACCCTAACCCTAACCCTAACCCTAACCCTAACCCTAACCCTAACCCTAACCCTAACCCTAACCCTAACCCTAACCCTAACCCTAACCCTAACCCTAACCCTAACCCTAACCCTAACCCTAACCCTAACCCTAACCCTAACCCTAACCCTAACCCTAACCCTAACCCTAACCCTAACCCTAACCCTAACCCTAACCCTAACCCTAACCCTAACCCTAACCCTAACCCTAACCCTAACCCTAACCCTAACCCTAACCCTAACCCTAACCCTAACCCTAACCCTAACCCTAACCCTAACCCTAACCCTAACCCTAACCCTAACCCTAACCCTAACCCTAACCCTAACCCTAACCCTAACCCTAACCCTAACCCTAACCCTAACCCTAACCCTAACCCTAACCCTAACCCTAACCCTAACCCTAA
>NW_024465135.1:0-7500 GCF_017591425.1 Ochotona curzoniae | reverse complement strand
GAGCCCTGCACACAGTTATCACAATCTTGCCACAGCATGGTGTCAGAAAGAGGAACCTGCCATGAAGGTTAACCATCAGGCCTGAGTGAATCACAAGACGCATGATAACTAACTGAGAAATGATGACTAAGTGGACTAGTGCCAGCAAAGTCAGATTTGTGCACCCGCTCATGGCTATCAGGACACACTGCAGGATGAAAGAAACCTACATGAAGCCATCTCCTCAGCCCACCCGAGAGCTGCTCCACTTACTAAAGAATGCACAGGCCTGCATCTCAGGGTGCTCTGCGAGGAAAGGGGGTGGTGGTAAGGTTTCACGTAACCTCATCTGCCCAAGTTCAATGGTAGTCCGCTAGTGTGTAACTCCAGCGCCCAGAGGGCCTGTGCAGATGCTGACGTGGAACTCAGTTCCTAGAAGGCATGTGGGAACGCTGACATGAGAATCCAGCTCCCAGAGAGCACATGGGGACGCTGACATGGGACTCCAGCTCCAAGGGTTCTTTTGGTGCTCTGACATAGTACCTTGCGGTTAAACACACACTGAAACTTTGTATTACAGAGGTCGGGGATGATGAAAGGCCCCAAGTGACCTCGTCCACTCCCGGGCATTGATAAAGGGACCATCGGTCTTAGACCACACATTTTTCAATGATACATGTCTGGGAACACTTTCTGGAAACCCCACCTGATGCTGGAATGGCTTGGGCTGAGCTCTCTGCAGCTCAGAAAGCCTGAGCTGAGCAGGGGTAGAAAGGGCGGCTATGTGCGCCCTCCAGTGGACAATAGCACTCACTGCAGGACACTCAGCTAGGCTCTCCTGCCCAAAACAAGGCAAGAAGCGCAGCCACATAAACATTCCCTCTCAAGGACACTCTTTTGATAGGTTGCATAAAAGTCCCATGGTGGAAGCTCTATGCATGCCCTCGGGGTCTGCATTGGCTGACAAAAGCAGTCTAGAGCCAAGGCACAGCATACAGCAAGCTCCCTACCAGGAGGCCCGGCAGCTTTCTGTCTCTTTCTTCCTACCTCCCTCCCTCCTGCCTCCCTCTGTCCTATTTGCTTTGAAGCACAGAGGAACAGACAGGGAGAGACAGCAAACATTCTTGCATCTGCTGCCTCACTTCCCCGAATGCCACCACCAGGGCCAGCTGTGGCTGGGCCAGGACAAGCCCGGGAACCAGCAGCTTCCTCCAGATCTTCCACAGGGGCACAAGGGCCACAGTGCCACAGGGGCACAGCGGCACAAGCCCCTGCACCATCCTCTGCTACTCTCCCAGGTTGATCGGCAGGGAGCTGGACCACAGGATAAACAGCCAGGATTTGAAACAGCACCCATACAGCCCATCTGCCTGGCAGGCTGAGGCTTGACCCACTGGGACAACACCCTGCGCCACCCCACACCACCTGACTCCACCCGTTGCTGGTTTCTTCAGCAGCTCCTTCACTAGGACCGGAGAAGGTTCCTGCCTCCCTGGTTTGCACAACATATGCCGTTGCGTGCTGTGAGAGCGGCCGGTACAGATGAGGAATCCAGGCATGTTGCTACTCTACCTGTCCTGGTGAGAAGGACCTCTGTGCAGAACAGATGTCAGCTGTTGGGGTGTCCTGTGGCAGGTGGCACATCAGCGGCGGCCGATGGTGCACAGCCGACTTGCAGGAGAAAGAGTCTTGAGTCCAGGATGATCCCTGGAGGAGGGTGAAGCGTTCCCTGGTCAACGAGAGGGCAGCAGCATCTGGGAGGAGGCTGTGGGGCCAAATTCCTGCCTCAAAAGCACATGACAGGGATGCCTGAGCCCTCAAGTGCTAGCTAGGGGTAGAAAGGGCAGCTTTGCGCACCCTCTCCTGTGCAGGGAGCACAGGCCCTGAAAGCCCTCTGTTGTGCAGGCCTTGGTGGCTCCCCAGCCACCGTCATACCTGCTGGGCAGCAGGACTGCATGTTCCAGGGTGCTCTCAGAGCAGCTAGGGCCTGGGACCTCCTATTCCAGATGGCTGGTGACCTCTGGTACCTACTTACCCATCCACCTGCTCCTGGCTTATGAGCCCCATGCCCAGGCACCACCCACCTAGGCAGAGGAAGGCCGAGTGGAGTCGGCCTTCTTAAACTCCACCCCACACATGTAAAAATACATGAAGCCGCTGGCAGCTGGTGGGTCTCAGGACGGGGCGTCTCATGCCTGGATCCCGGACGGCCGCCATGGGCACATGGTGAGCCGTCCTCCCCGGGCCTGCTGGGTTTCGGGGGCCGCTTCCTTCGGGGTGAGTAGACCGAGGGGGGGAGGCCTCCGGGACTGGGCAGGTCCGGGGCCCACCCGCCGCCTTCATGGGGCGGTGAATGGGATTTGGGAGGGGCGCGACCTTGGGCCTGGGTTATTTAAACCTCCAGCTGCCTCCTGGCAGCTGGTGGGTCTCAGGACGGGGCGTCTCATGCCTGGATCCCGGACGGCCGCCATGGGCACATGGTGAGCCGTCCTCCCCGGGCCTGCTGGGTTTCGGGGGCCGCTTCCTTCGGGGTGAGTAGACCGAGGGGGGGAGGCCTCCGGGACTGGGCAGGTCCGGGGCCCACCCGCCGCCTTCATGGGGCGGTGAATGGGATTTGGGAGGGGCGCGACCTTGGGCCTGGGTTATTTAAACCTCCAGCTGCCTCCTGGCAGCTGGTGGGTCTCAGGACGGGGCGTCTCATGCCTGGATCCCGGACGGCCGCCATGGGCACATGGTGAGCCGTCCTCCCCGGGCCTGCTGGGTTTCGGGGGCCGCTTCCTTCGGGGTGAGTAGACCGAGGGGGGGAGGCCTCCGGGACTGGGCAGGTCCGGGGCCCACCCGCCGCCTTCATGGGGCGGTGAATGGGATTTGGGAGGGGCGCGACCTTGGGCCTGGGTTATTTAAACCTCCAGCTGCCTCCTGGCAGCTGGTGGGTCTCAGGACGGGGCGTCTCATGCCTGGATCCCGGACGGCCGCCATGGGCACATGGTGAGCCGTCCTCCCCGGGCCTGCTGGGTTTCGGGGGCCGCTTCCTTCGGGGTGAGTAGACCGAGGGGGGGAGGCCTCCGGGACTGGGCAGGTCCGGGGCCCACCCGCCGCCTTCATGGGGCGGTGAATGGGATTTGGGAGGGGCGCGACCTTGGGCCTGGGTTATTTAAACCTCCAGCTGCCTCCTGGCAGCTGGTGGGTCTCAGGACGGGGCGTCTCATGCCTGGATCCCGGACGGCCGCCATGGGCACATGGTGAGCCGTCCTCCCCGGGCCTGCTGGGTTTCGGGGGCCGCTTCCTTCGGGGTGAGTAGACCGAGGGGGGGAGGCCTCCGGGACTGGGCAGGTCCGGGGCCCACCCGCCGCCTTCATGGGGCGGTGAATGGGATTTGGGAGGGGCGCGACCTTGGGCCTGGGTTATTTAAACCTCCAGCTGCCTCCTGGCAGCTGGTGGGTCTCAGGACGGGGCGTCTCATGCCTGGATCCCGGACGGCCGCCATGGGCACATGGTGAGCCGTCCTCCCCGGGCCTGCTGGGTTTCGGGGGCCGCTTCCTTCGGGGTGAGTAGACCGAGGGGGGGAGGCCTCCGGGACTGGGCAGGTCCGGGGCCCACCCGCCGCCTTCATGGGGCGGTGAATGGGATTTGGGAGGGGCGCGACCTTGGGCCTGGGTTATTTAAACCTCCAGCTGCCTCCTGGCAGCTGGTGGGTCTCAGGACGGGGCGTCTCATGCCTGGATCCCGGACGGCCGCCATGGGCACATGGTGAGCCGTCCTCCCCGGGCCTGCTGGGTTTCGGGGGCCGCTTCCTTCGGGGTGAGTAGACCGAGGGGGGGAGGCCTCCGGGACTGGGCAGGTCCGGGGCCCACCCGCCGCCTTCATGGGGCGGTGAATGGGATTTGGGAGGGGCGCGACCTTGGGCCTGGGTTATTTAAACCTCCAGCTGCCTCCTGGCAGCTGGTGGGTCTCAGGACGGGGCGTCTCATGCCTGGATCCCGGACGGCCGCCATGGGCACATGGTGAGCCGTCCTCCCCGGGCCTGCTGGGTTTCGGGGGCCGCTTCCTTCGGGGTGAGTAGACCGAGGGGGGGAGGCCTCCGGGACTGGGCAGGTCCGGGGCCCACCCGCCGCCTTCATGGGGCGGTGAATGGGATTTGGGAGGGGCGCGACCTTGGGCCTGGGTTATTTAAACCTCCAGCTGCCTCCTGGCAGCTGGTGGGTCTCAGGACGGGGCGTCTCATGCCTGGATCCCGGACGGCCGCCATGGGCACATGGTGAGCCGTCCTCCCCGGGCCTGCTGGGTTTCGGGGGCCGCTTCCTTCGGGGTGAGTAGACCGAGGGGGGGAGGCCTCCGGGACTGGGCAGGTCCGGGGCCCACCCGCCGCCTTCATGGGGCGGTGAATGGGATTTGGGAGGGGCGCGACCTTGGGCCTGGGTTATTTAAACCTCCAGCTGCCTCCTGGCAGCTGGTGGGTCTCAGGACGGGGCGTCTCATGCCTGGATCCCGGACGGCCGCCATGGGCACATGGTGAGCCGTCCTCCCCGGGCCTGCTGGGTTTCGGGGGCCGCTTCCTTCGGGGTGAGTAGACCGAGGGGGGGAGGCCTCCGGGACTGGGCAGGTCCGGGGCCCACCCGCCGCCTTCATGGGGCGGTGAATGGGATTTGGGAGGGGCGCGACCTTGGGCCTGGGTTATTTAAACCTCCAGCTGCCTCCTGGCAGCTGGTGGGTCTCAGGACGGGGCGTCTCATGCCTGGATCCCGGACGGCCGCCATGGGCACATGGTGAGCCGTCCTCCCCGGGCCTGCTGGGTTTCGGGGGCCGCTTCCTTCGGGGTGAGTAGACCGAGGGGGGGAGGCCTCCGGGACTGGGCAGGTCCGGGGCCCACCCGCCGCCTTCATGGGGCGGTGAATGGGATTTGGGAGGGGCGCGACCTTGGGCCTGGGTTATTTAAACCTCCAGCTGCCTCCTGGCAGCTGGTGGGTCTCAGGACGGGGCGTCTCATGCCTGGATCCCGGACGGCCGCCATGGGCACATGGTGAGCCGTCCTCCCCGGGCCTGCTGGGTTTCGGGGGCCGCTTCCTTCGGGGTGAGTAGACCGAGGGGGGGAGGCCTCCGGGACTGGGCAGGTCCGGG
The DNA here is from genome assembly GCF_017591425.1 of Ochotona curzoniae. Taxonomy (NCBI): domain Eukaryota; kingdom Metazoa; phylum Chordata; class Mammalia; order Lagomorpha; family Ochotonidae; genus Ochotona; species Ochotona curzoniae. The sequence goes on along the minus strand of NW_024465135.1, from coordinate 2,403 downwards.
GCCCACCCGCCGCCTTCATGGGGCGGTGAATGGGATTTGGGAGGGGCGCGACCTTGGGCCTGGGTTATTTAAACCTCCAGCTGCCTCCTGGCAGCTGGTGGGTCTCAGGACGGGGCGTCTCATGCCTGGATCCCGGACGGCCGCCATGGGCACATGGTGAGCCGTCCTCCCCGGGCGGCCAGTGCGCCATTGGTGCCAGGCTCCGCCTGCTGGCCGCCCGGCTGGGGAGCTCTGGGGATTTGGTTCTTTGAGTTGCTGCTTAATTAGCTCCAGGTTGAACCCATTGTGCTTCTTGGACCTGAAAGAGGCAGTAACTCTTCCTTAGCAAAACTTGTAATCACTAATAATTCTGAGCACCAAATACCAGTCATGCAGAAGCTATGGCTTGGGGCTTGCCCTGCACAAGTAGCTCCAACAGTTGGCCAATGTGTCAACTGGTAATGGAACAGAGTAGATTAGGCACGACTGAGCAAACCTTAGCCCACAAGTAAAACTAGAAACCAGGAGGGAGCAGAGGTCATGCCGAGCTAGGCTCTTGTACCTGCTGGTCTGTGGGAGCCTGGGACGCTAAGCCACAGTGTCTAAGGCAGAGTTCGGGACAGGGGAGGGGTTGTGCCAAGCTGAGTCAGAGCATCCATTGGCAGGCATGTGATCTATGCCTGGGAACGGACCCGGTTGGGGAGCAAAGGGGACAACCCTAGCTGGGCTGAGGTTCCCACCAAGAGGCGCGTGGCCTGGAAGGGGGCTGCGTTCTGATCTGGAAACAGTTGTAGTCTCCCTTGGCACAAGTGTGGACTGGGATTGGATGCACCGAACTGGGCCGGACCCCGACTCCCCCTGGTGTTCTGGAGGACCAGGGCAGATGTGGGATGGACTAGGCAGGGTCTCAAACCCCTACTGAGCCATGTGTGAGCCATACGTGGGTATGGACAAACCATGGCTGGGCTGGAACATCCAACAGCAAGAACCAGATTGGGTTGAAGGCCAGTCAGGAAAAGCCACAGTTCCTGCTATGACAGGAGGTGGACTGAGTAGGGTTGGCTCATGGACCCACTGGTAAGCGTGAAACCTGGCATTGGGAGAGGTTCTGATGGAGGAGCCTGGGCAACTCCTCTGGCAGGACACAGACCCAGCAGGTAAACGCAAGAAACATGATAGGAAACAGCCCAGAAAAGGCCATGGAAACCTACCCACTGGCATACAGTTGGCAGACGTGGGGGCAAGACCAGGCTGAATCTGTCCACATCATCCACTGGCAAATCCAGGCACCAGTGTGGGTCGACCCAGGGTCGGTCGCAACAAAGACTAGTGCACATTATGGAATGCCGAGGTGAGGTTGCCTGTACCAGAAGGGACCGCAGCGCCCAACCAGCCTGAGAACAAGCAAGGAAGTGGGCAGAGCTGGCAGGGGAATAAGGGAGGGTTCCTTTGCTGGACAGCTACTTCCGCAGGAGAGCATGGGCTGGGATGGGGGCAGACCAGACTAGGCAGAGCTACCACACCTGTGCGCCTCATGTGGACTAGATCAGGGAAAAGCCAGGCTGGGCGGATTATTCCTACTGGTGCAAACAAAATTAAAGTGGGCGAGGTTTGTTTGGGCAGCATCAACTGGAATCTGGGAGTGGGAGAGGCCTGGGAGGGAAATAGTGGGCTCATCCCTCTTGGGTTACCACTTCCACGGGAGGACATAAAACTAAGACAGCGGCTGGGGTGGAATGGGATGTGGGACAGACTGGATTACTGCTACACTTACTGGCAAACCAGGGTAGGGGGTGGGCCTGGTTGGGGTTATTGTGGGTCGCTCCAACCTAGGCTACAGCTCCCGCTGGTTTATGTGAGGGCCAAGTATGTGCTGGGCAGAACCAGACTGGACTGCAACACCCATTGGCTCCAGTGGAAGACGGGAGTGAAAACAGAACCAACCCAGGAATTGCAACCACCAGCTGATTGGAGCGATGGACGGTGCCAGGCCCTGTACTTGTTAGCACATACAAGAAGTTTCTTTGGAGATCTTCCTAATCTAAATGCTGGACTCAGAACCATAACAAAGAAAAGAGAGAAGACAGAACGGGTCAACCAACCATCTAAGCTATGATGGACTATGTCAATCAGTGGATTTTTCAAAGACCTCATAGTGCTTGGAGCGGCAAGATTGACAGCGATTCATAACTGTTGCAATATCAAAACCACTTGAGCAAGAACCTCAGAGCATGCCCTACACCCGGGACTTGGGGAGGGTGGGAAATTGGGTGGGCCTTCTCCCTTAATACCCCCCTTTTAAACATGAAGGTAACAATATGGAAAACATATTAGTATTATCCACTTTCCTGTAGCCCTTGAACCTTCTTACCCTAATTAACTATGTAAAGAATGTCAAAATAAAATTTATTAATAAAAAAAAAA
>NW_024465134.1:0-3199 GCF_017591425.1 Ochotona curzoniae | reverse complement strand
ATGAGTCAATAGAAATTTCTTCAAAATGTGGAATATCTTAATGATCTGTTTTAATTAATGCATTTTTAAAATGATGCAACACAAGGATAAACATGGGTCCTGTTTACATTGGATGTTGAAATGGCAGGTCACTGTGGTCCTAGGAGGAAGACTAGAGATACACAATACCAGATGCAATCACAGGCTCACGGGGCTGGAGACATGAGGAGGCAGACAAGGCTTGTCAGCACAGGTTTCTAAAACACGGGAAGGAGTATGGAACATGCCACACAAACCAGCACAGTTGGTGCGGATCTACTTGAGTCTGTTTAAAGCCTCAGGTGTACTGAAGATCCACCTTTGTGGCAATTCCTTAACAACATTAAGGGTGCCAGCTCATGTCCTTGTGGCTCCACTTCCCATCCTTGTGGTTTCAGTTCCCATCTAGCTCCCTGCTTGTGGCCTAGAAAAGTGTTAGCAGATGGCTCACAGCCTTGGAACCCTGTACCAGCAGGGCAGATCCAGAAGAGGCTCCTGGCTTTGGAGCAGATCAGCTCTGGCTGTTGTACTGCTTGGGGAGTGAAACAGCAGATGGAATATTTTTCTGTCTCTTTCTCTCTATGTATCTACCTTTAAAATAAAAATAAATCAACATTTAAGTAAATAAATAAATAAATAAATATCAGTAAAAATCGTTAGAATGGTGCTACTGTGGTAGAATTTATTCACCAAGACACCTGGTATTTATCTTTTGTTTGTAGTTTTTCTTCCTGATTCAGTGTTTATTCATAATTGGTTTTCTCATTTTTTTTAAAGTGTTTATGTTGTCAGAAAGAAAAGAAAATAGGTCTTATGAAGATTCTCCAAAATGATGCCAGAGGGACAGCAAATGGAGACATATTTGAAGAAAAATCAAGATTTGATCACCGCAGCGAGACTCAGTGTTATTTAAACCTAGAACTGTCCTCCCTCCCCCATGATGACCAGGTCAACTGGGAACTGCTCTCCAGGCAACTGCAGCTGAGAACACAGACCTGCACTTCCTGCTGAGTGCCAGCAGAAGATGACATCACCACTTTCTCTGTGCTCAATTACCTGTTGTCATCACCATGCTCTGCTGAGTGGTGTGAGAGGAATGGGCCCAGGGCCTGCAAGGGTTATGAGGCTCTTATTGAGCCTGAGGACACCTGGCTCCCATCTTCACCATATGCTGTGGAGGAATCTACATAGAAGCAGCACATTTGCAGTGACTTTGGACTGGAAGTATTATAGTATCATGGAGAAGTCCAGAGAGGACACTTTTTTTTAATATATTTTTTAAATAAACTTTCTATGTGAATTTTTTTTATTTGAATGACAGCATTACAGAGAAAGAAGTAGAGAGGATCTTGTTTCTGGTGATTCACTCCCCAAATGTCCTCATTAGCTGAATGTGGACTGGTCCTAGTTAGGAGCCTGGGGTTTCTCCCAGCCCTCTGACATGAGTTAAGGGGCCCAAGGACTTAGACATCCTTTGCTGCTTTCCTAACCACGAGCGGGCACCTGTATTGTTAGTGTAGCTGCTGAACCCAAAGCAGCACCATATGAGAAGCCAGCACTGCAGGTAGGTGCTTAGCCACAGGATGCTGGTTCCATCTTTTTGTATGGTTTTGTTTTAGAGGCAAGTTTAGGGAGGATGGAGAGAGAATACTCTCAGAAGGTGGTTCACCACCCAAATTCTTGTGCCCTATTAGGTTAAGTTAAAACTGGGAGCTAATGAGGCAGGTGTGACAGCACAGCAAGTTTAGCCAGTGATTTGGATACCCGTATTTTCTACCAAGAGTACCAGTACTTGCAATTAGCAGCTTCATTTTGCTGTTCCTGGATAGACAGCAGAAATAGCCCAGCTCCCTGGGTTTCTTACCATCCCTATGGGAGCATGGATAGAATTCCTGGCTCTTGTGTGTGGGGAGCCTGAACCACCAGATATAAGCTCTCTTTGCATTTCAAGTCACTGAAATGATTCTTACTAGTTGGAAGCTATATGTTAAATGTAAGTATCCAACCTAGCTGAAAATCTACTTGAACTTCACATTTCAATGATGTCGCAGGTGTCCTTGTGCAGGCAGCTGTGATTGAATCAGGCGTGGTGCTTGCATTCAGAGCAGGCAATCTGGGTTGTGTTGATATCAAACAGAAACTTTACCACTATGGTCAACTTTTTTGAAGATAAAAATAACTGAAGGTTGATGGTGGTAGTCATCATAATAAAGAAACCATGAGTTTAACTTATATATTTTCTGATGAGGTCTACGGAGATGATTTTTGATATTGTAAAAGGATGCAATGAATTATTTCAAACTTTCAAGTGTTTTTAAGTGTGTCAAACTCCGATCCACAATAAACATGTTTCACGTCCAAGAGCTGGAAGAGAAAGATGATGTAATGAATGGGTTTGTCTTTAAGAATGGGATTAGAAAGCTAATTATTTTTATTTTCAAATTTGTCAGACTTTAAAGTTACATGGGATTAATTTTATCAGTAATGAGTGACAAAGACTATCCCTTGGGGCTGGTTTTGTGGTGTAGTGTTTTAGACCTCTGGTGGTGATTCTGCATAGGATGATACAGTTTCACAGTGCTAGAGTAGGGAAAATGCTACAGCCTGTGGAATTTTCTCACATAATTACGAATAAAAGAGAAGGAAAAAAGAAGCACAATACCCATTGTACCTGTAAAAATATCACTTTCAGAAGTGTCTTTGTGAAGTTCTCTTAATTGAATATTTTTTCTAAAAAAATAGTTTATTTGGTCAAAAAATTTTTTTAAATCCATGCACTTGAGTTTTCACATGGAAAGCATATACTGTGGAAAATTATGCAAGGATCTCCAAATAAGTCAATATGTTAATTAATTATAGTGGCCATGAACTTTTTGAAGTCCACTCATATCTTCTGTTAGATATATGCTTAATGGAAGCTTCTCTGAAGGGCTGTGCCTATCTGAAGCCAGAAACCAGGAAGCTCCTCCGGGTCTCCCACGTGGGTGCAGGGTTCCAGAGCCCTGGGCCCTACTAGACTATTCTCCCATGCCACAAACCTGGAGCTGGAAGGGAAGTGGAGCTGCCATGATTAGAACAGGCGCCCATATGGGATCCTGGCATGTTCAAGGCGAGGACTTTAGCTGCTAGGCCATGCCGCTGGGCCCAAATTCTTTGAACTCTTGTATGTGCTTCTCATTGT
>NW_024465133.1:0-55640 GCF_017591425.1 Ochotona curzoniae | reverse complement strand
TCTCTTTAGGAAAATAAAATAGTTTAGCAACATAAAAAAGTTTCCTGCAAAGACCCTCTGTTCCTAGAAAGGCTGAGCAGACCTGACCCTTCTCACTGACCTTTAACAAAAGAACAACAACGATGAATAAAACAAACAAACAAAAAAAATCATAACAATTGCATCAGTACTAGATGAAGGTTATGATTAACTAGTATATGGCAAAGTTAACATGTAATACAAATCTATAACATTTGTCTACATAAATTATTTTATAAACTTTCTTACACATTTTAGATAATATTAGTATAAGTTTAGAAAAAAAATTGACTTTGCATATACATAAATCCCCTGTCACTCTGTAACCGCATGTGCTGCCAACCGTGGAGTTCCTGGCTTCAGCCTGGTAACTGCAGGATAGAATGAGCAATGGCTTGCTGAGAATGTTTTCATAAAGCAAAATGATTATTTTTTTAGAATTATTTTGGTAATCATTCTTTAATCTTGGGATAGAAATTTCAAAAAACTGGATGTTGTGTAAAAGCGTGAGATGCTTCTCATAAAATAAAGAAGGCGACGATTCTGAGTTGTCTCTTATGAGCATCACACTGCAGTGGTCTGTGTCTCTCCTTGTCCTCTTTCCTGCCAACATGCACCCTTCCTGAGCTCGGAAATTGGCTGCGGCTGATCTCCAGCAAGAATTAGGACTAGAGGGAAAACTACGGTGATAGTTATGGTGATGGTTACAGATATGGCTATGATTATTGCAGGAATTAGGGTTAGCTTTGGAGTTTGATTTGTGTTTGAGCTGCAGATGCTCTTAGTAGGGTCATCATTCTGTCTAGGGGTATTGTTAGCTAAAGCATAGAGCTTGGCTTAGAGTTATAGACAGGGTTGGCCTCAGGGAAGGTTTGTTTCAGGAACCGGGCTGGTTCATGATTAAGGGAATATTTAGTGTTGTGTTTAGATCTGGTGTTACAGTTGGGGCTATGACTATGGTTGGCATTATGTTTAGTTTTAATGCTCACATTTCAGTTAGATTGTATTAAAATTCTAGGAATAGGATTTGGCTAGGATTATGAGTAGGGCTACTAGTATGAATGTACAAGGATTAGGGTTAGTATTTGCACAGGGTTAAGTAAAAGCACAGGTCAATGACAGGTAATATTAGAACTAAGGATAGAGATTAGGGTGGCATTAAGTTTAGGCTTACACCTAAGTTTAAGCAAATTTGTTGCATTAGGAATGGGCTAGTATTAAACATTAGGTGAGTGCTACCATTGTCACTAGGATTAAGATTGGTTTAGCATTAGGCCTGGGGTGAAGCAAGTGCAAATGTTGAGATTAGCATTAAAATTACAGGCCAGGTGGTGGGGCCCAGCAGCCAAAGTCCTTGCCTTGAACACCCCAGACTCCCATAAATTCCCACTTCCCATACAGCTCACTGCTTGTGGCCTGGGAAAGCAGTCAAGGACAGCTCAAGACTTTGGGACTCTGCACCCGCGTGGTAGACCTAGAAGAGGTTCCTGGTTCCCAGCTTTGGATCAGCACCGCACCTCCGTTGCTGTCACTTGGGTAGTGAATCATCAGAAGGAAAATCTTCCTCTCTGTCTCTCCTCCATATATCAGATTTTGTAATAAAAAAAATAAATATATCTTTATTTTAAAAAGGGTTAAAATTAGACTTAAGAGTAGAGTGTTAATGGGTATTAAATTTAGGGTTCAGGTTATTGAGAGTGTTAGTGTTAGGGCTGTGACTTGGTATTACTCTCAGGGTAGGGTTAGGATTAGGTTCTGGGTTAGGATAAAGAGTAGGATTGGACTTAGGACTATGGGTATGATTGGTGTGCATTTTATGCTTAATGTTAGGGATAGTTCAATGGTTATACAGAAAGGTTAGCATTACGATTAGGGCAAAGGTTAGTGTAAAAATTTGGAGCTAAAATTAGAGCTAGGGCTAAGAATACAGTTGGGATGAGAGCTACAATAGGGTTACATTGATTATAGATTTAATGATAGGATGTGGACAACAATTGAGATTAGGACTAGGTTAGAATCAGACCAAGATTTAGAATTAGAAATCATCTTAGCGTTAGCTATAGGGTTATGGTTAGTGCTCGCAGGAGGGCTAGATGAGAGTTAAGATGAGGTTTGTGGCTAACGCTAAGCATACACAGTAGCAATCTCAAGAACTAACCCTAGCGCTAAACTAACCCCAACCTTAAACATTAATCTAATTCAAAGTCTCCTTCCAGCCCCAACCCTAAACCTAGCACTAACATGAGCATTACTCTGAATCCTAATCCTGACCCTAATGCTAACTCAGTCTCTTGACATTTTATATCTTTAGCCATCACTCAAGCTCTAGGCTGAATCCTAACACTAATGTTGGGTCCCACTCTTAAACTCATCCTCAACTAGGTGCAATGCATTTAAAATATTACTCCTTTTTATTCCAAATTCAGATATAGAGAGACCAGGGGAGATAGAGAGGAAAATCTTCCATCTGATGATTCACTCCCCAAGATGTCACAATGGCTGGAGCTGCACCAATCTGAAGCCAGGATTCTATTACAAGACATGGTTGCAGGATCCAAAGCTTTGGGCCATCCTATACTGCTTTCCCAGGCCACAAACTAGGAGCTAGATGGGAAACAGGACCTCCTGGGATGAGAACAGGAACCCATATGTGATCTCGGCACCTGTAAGGCAAGAGCTTTAACTGCTAGGCTACTGTGCCAGACCCAGCATAATTCAACCCAGATACTAACCATAATCCTAGCCCTTGTTATGACCATGTCCCTAACCCTATTCAGAAAGGGTGCTAAATCTCAAGAAATAACACAAGCCCTAACTCTAACCCCAACCTTAAACTTGATCCTAATGATCAATCTCCTTCCAGCCCTGACTCTAAACCTAGTACCAACCATAGCATGACCACTAATGCTAATCTTGGCTGTAACTCTGGCTCAGTCTCTTGACTTTTGATAGCTGTAATCAGCAGCCAGGCTACAGGCCTAATCCTAAACCTGACATTGACCCAAGTCATAAATTCAAGCTGAACCAGCCACAATTTGTTTGATATTTGGAGTTGATCATTTTTATTGGAAAGTAAGATAAAAAGCACTTACCCAACCCCTATTGCAAAGCCTAGCACTAATACTAATTACAACCTAGAGCACACCCTAAGCCAGACAGGATTATCTCCAACCCTTGCATCATTCTAACCTCATGCTGATACTAGCTCTAGTTCTCGCTCTAGCCCCAATCCTAAAAGTGATCCTAGCCCTAAACCCAACCAAATCCATAGTCCCAACACTGACTCCAACCCTGACACAGAGATAGCCATCACTGTAATACTGAGCCTAACCCTAATACTGAGCACAATCCCAGCTGTATTTCTAAACCTAACCCTCATGATAACTGGAATCATCACTCTAGTTATAACACTAAACCTAAATCCAATTGTAGCCAAAACATTAGTCATAAACCTAACACTAGATTTTGACCTAACGTTCATCCTAGAAGAACTTTGGCAATAGCATTAGCCCACACCATCACATTAATTCTAGCTCTAAGCATAACAATTCTGACATTGACTATAAGTTCACCATAATACTCTAATTAACATGAAAAACTTCTTAAACCTCAATGTAGCCACAGCTTTACTCCTAACCTTAAGCATAACCCTAACTCTATTCTAATGCCACACAGTCCTTACCCACATCCTAACAATAACCCTCAATCTAGCATTAATGAAAACTAAGCATTAATGAACCAGAAATATAACCCAAACACTATATCTAGCATTAATTCAAACACTAATCTATCCCTAAGAGTAATCCTGATGCAAATCCTACTTCACGCAACATATAAAACTAGCTCTGGACCCAATCCTATTTGTAAGTTTAAACCTAACAAAAAACCATAGGGCTAACCATAGCTCAAATTTCCATCCTAACAGTAACCTTGCTCCTTAGCCTAACCTTTAGCATTAGACCTAGCCCTAACCCTAATGACATCTAACCTTAATCCTAGTTCTATTCTTAATGAAAGCCCAAATCATGGAACCCTAACACTAAAATTTGTCCTAACCATAAATCTAGGTTTTGACCTCATTACTACCACATTCCTAGATACAATGATAACCCTGATCCTAACCCTACACTGAACCACAACATTAAAACTAACCACATCTCTGAAGGGACATCTGTTACACTATGGTGCACCTGTTTCATGACACTGTATTCTAGCAGGGAAAACTCACGGAGAGCCAGGCCAGGAAATGTCATGGGATCTGCCTACAGAAATCAGCTTGACTTGGCTCTTGTACCTTCCACTTATTTTTCCAAACACTACCTTTAGTGGGGAACTAGGATCAGTTTGTCTCCTTCAAGAGACATAAGCATTCTGAATGATGGAAAAGTGAAATGCTTTGATAGTACCAGGGTTGAAAAGGCCCTAGGCTTCACTACATTTTTAGCCCAGCCCCACATACTCACACTCTGCTGGATTCCATGGAGTCTGATTGTCTTCCTGCCTGGGCCTGTGGAGAAGAAAGATGAAAGAAAGCAGAGCAGGAACCACTCACCATCTTTCTCCACCAGGCAGAGCAGGCTGTCTGTCACCGTGGCTTCTCTAGAATGCTGAGGCTACAGGATTCTGGACTCTTATGGCCAGGCAGCTGCTGATTGGACTCCTTGTATGGACATGGATCCCTATAAGATAAAGAAGATGGAGCTAATCAGAATGCTGCCTGTCACCAGGACAGCCACAGGGAGTTATGTGAGTGAAGCAAGAGTGATGGAAACCGCCAGAGCTCATATTCTTAGTTTTGATGATTCACTTGGTCATAGCCCTCCCAAGTTGTTTAAAACATTAACTTTTGATGAAAAATATAGAAAAATATATGACATGGAAGAAGAGTGATTGGAAAATAAATTTATATAATAAAAATATATAGAAATGAACAAAATGGAGCTCCAGGAAAATCTGAGCAGTGGCTCAGCATATGTCGCCCAGCCTTGTGGCTGTGGCTTGGGGTACCTCTGTTCACCCTGACTTCCTAATGGGGATCCTAGCTCCCCCTGCAATGATGCTTGGTAGGGGGATTGTCCTGGGCTTGTTGACAGCCAATGCACCAAGTGCCACCAAGCTCTACCTGCCAGCCACACAACGACAAGCTCTGGGCCCTTAGGGGTGTGGAATTATTGCCTAGCCACATCCATGGATAAGGCCACAGTACCTGTAGGGTGAGGAATGTATCCTGAGTGTCACCCAATGACAGGGCCACTGTACTTGCAGGTAAGCAAGGGGATCGAGACATCGTGGTTTGGAAAGAAGAGACGTGTAGATATTTTTGGGGTCAGATTGATACTCCAGCCCTCATGGAAGTCCAAAGTTGGGCTTATTAGCATGGAACATGGCTGACCACCACATGCCAACACACATAGAAGCTATGACTGGGGACTTTTCTGGCAGGACTAGATGCCAGTAGCTGATAGTGAGTGTTGGATCAGGAGATGGTTCACATTAGATTGGGCCATGAAGCCAAACAGCACAAAAAATAACCAATTCCCAAGGTTGATTTGTGATGGGTATGTTGGCCCAAAAGTATAGAACTACAAGTCCTGCTGGTTAACTTGAGCATTGGGTTAGTGATGATCTGAGACAGGCATGACCATGGCATTCACCAATACTTACTGGCACTGCGGCTAGGAGCAAGCAGGCAGGGTCAGGTCACAGCACCTGCCTGAGCACCCTGGGATGGTTGGGAGGCTTGGTGTAACTTCTCCCCTTATATCTCCCCTCTCCCCAGATACAGGAAGGAAGAAAGAATGTCAAAACAATGTTCACACCCACTTTCTTCTAGCCCTGACCCTTCACACCCTAATCAAACATGTAAAACTTACCAAAATTAAATGTATGCAATAAAAAATGGACATAATACAAGGCATTAATCCAAAATACTTACCCAATTGTCCCTGACTCTAGTAGAGATCATTTACTTTCATCACTCAGGGAAGGAATGGATTTTCTTCAGGTAGAGTGATAGCAATATACTTTCTTAATAAACTAATTTGCAGCTTCTGTTAGGAGTAGAAACAAGAATGAAAAATAAGTGGACATGCTATGTGACCCCTATTGCAACACACACCTGTATGTGAGTGTCCAAAATGTCTCTGACACAAAAGCCAGAAGCACCTGATCATTGTATGAGGAGAGCATCTTCCTTGGATTAGGAAAACAAACTTACACTCACGTCCTGCTATATGTCATTGGCAGTCTAGACCCCCTCTAATATCATACAGGTGACCATTATCCACGAGAGAAAAAATTACCTAAAGCAAACACTGAGTCTTTTGCCTCTAATTCAGAGCAGTGTATCCAGAACCCAGAGCACGAGTACTCAAAATAGTGAGAGAAGTCACTGCATCACCAAGCTGATGTCCTTTCTGGCCTGGTGGAGGCCCCAAATAAGGTTCTGGCCTCCATGGCTCTGTCCCTCACTCTCACCTGCAAGACATGCCCATCATCAAGGCCAATAACAAAGACACTCAGCACCATCCTGCTTCTTGCCCTACTCTTCTGCTTCCTTTACTTTTCATTCTGCATGGGTTGGTCCAACAGCTGCCTCCTGCATCAACAGGTATAATTAGCCTTGTGTTCACAGTAGCTATATCTGCCATGCTCACCAAAACCTTGACTGTTTGCTGGACTTCAAGGCCATGTAATGTGAAAGGACCATGCACAACAATGAGGGCTCAATCATTGCCTTCTATTCTGTTGGGGCTATCAGGTCACCTCACCCTTGGGAGCTTCACTTTGAGGCTTTCTTTGCCTGGAACCAGTCCAGCCCATTTAACGAAGCCAAGTTCCTGATGTTCAGCATGGCACAAGTATCTGGATGACCTTCCCCCAAATTTAGCCCCCATGGAGGGGAGGGTCATGATAGCTGATCTGTAAAAATACAAAATATCCAAGAAATGAAATACTTGTATTTTATAGCAATATACAAAATAGGTCAAACTTTAGAATAATTTAAAAAGGAGAAAACAAAATTACAGATGGAAGAGGAAACAATTAAATGAAAACTGAGACACACACAATTCTAACTAGTACAAACAACTATATGGAATAAGTTGCAGAAGTGGAGAAATTCTAAAATACATACAACTTACTCAAATTACATCAATAAAGCCTAAATTGATCAATAACAGATAATAATACTGCAACAGCAATGAAAAACCGCATCAAATGGCACAATGGCTTCAAAGCTGGATTTTGCACAGCATTAGATGAAATAACTCTGGGCCCAGGGCAGTGGACAAGCACTAATGTTCCCATCTTGAACACACCAGCATCCCATATGGGTGCCAGTTCTTCCCCTGGCAGTCCCACTTCCCACTCATCTACCTGCTTGTGGCCTGGGAAAGCAGTAGACGATAGCCCAAAGCCTTGGGACGATGCTGCACCTGTGTGGGAGACTTGAAAGAATTTCTTGGTGCCTGGCTTTGGATCAGCGTATCACTGGCCATTGCGACATCTTGGGGAGTGAATCATCAGATGGAAGATTTTCCTCTCCGTCTCTCCTCATTTCTGTATATCTGACTTTGCAATAAAAAGAAAATAAATCTTTAAAAAGAAGATGCAATAACTCTAATACTTCTTTAATTATTCTAAAATAGGGGAAAGGATAGAATTCTGTCAAAACTTTGAATGAGGCCACCATGACTCATACCAAAATAAAACAATGACACACAGAGTACTACTGATCAATCTAGCAAAAGCACAGCTGCAATAATTCCCAACCAAATATCAGCAAGCTGAGTCTAAAAATGCATCAAAACATCACATTTTGGATCCAGTGGGTTTGGTCCCAAGAGTCAAATTTGGATTAGCATTCAAAAATCAGTAACTATAATAAACCACAATAACAGAAGAACAAAAATCATAACCATCTCAATATTTGTATAAATGATCTCATCAGATTGAACAACATCTACTAGTGATGTTAAAAACTTGAAACAAATTGGATGATAAGGAACTTACTTCAAAATTACCACATCTGTTTATAAAAAGCCCACACTATAGTGAATGAGGAAAATGTAAAACCTTTTCTGCAAGAAGACTAGCATGGTTAAGAAATCAATACTATTAATCAACTTTGATTCAGTACATTATTTGGGCCCAGTGGCATGACCTAATGGCTGAAGTCCACACCCCAAACTACCAGGATCCTATACGAGTGCCAATTCTAATTCTGGCATCTCCACTTCCCATCCAGCTCCCTGCTTGTGGCCTGGGAAAGCAGTCGAGGATGGCCCAAAGCCTTGGATCCCTGCACCCTTGTAGGAGACCTGGATGAGGTTCCTGGCTCCTGGCTACAGATCGGTGCAGCAGCAGCCATTGCAGTCATTTGGCGAGACAATCATCGGATGGAAGATTTTCCTCTGTGTCTCTCCTCCTCTGTGTATATCTGGCTTTCCAATAAAAATAAATAAATCTTAAAAAAAAAAAAACAAACAGTGCAGTATTTGAGTTGTAGCACGAGCAATTGGGGAAGGAAAAAGTATTTTAAAGAACAAAAGCTTTATATAGGAAGAACTCAAAAAATTCATGTTTTCAACATAAAATATCAAAATAGTCTTCTGGACATCAGTTGGAAATAATATACCTGCGGATTGTGTTGTAATAGAATAAGTAAAGACTCTTTGACACAGGATAATATTTGATGCCAGTTCTGCTGTGGCTGTTCCAAACAAGCTACGTGCAAATGACCCAGGACAGCAAACGAGAATGCTATTAGTGTTTGGTCTCCTGCCAGTCATGTGAGAGACCCAGAAGAAGCTCCTAGCTCCTGGCTTTAGCTCCATGCAGCCCAACCTCAGCCCCAGCCATTTTTGCCATCTAAGGAGTTATCTAAGGAATGGAAGATTATCTTTCTCTGTTTCTCCTCCTCTGTTAACTCTGACTTTAAAGATAATGCATCTTTTTAAAAAAGAATTGATATGTTGATTCAGTAAATTCTCAGGACACAAAATCAAAATTTAAGATGCAGCTTTTATGTGTCAATATTTATCTCCTTATGGGAAATTAAGAAAGAAATGTCATTCATAGTAGCTTCAAAATATTTAGGAATAAAGTAAAGCATATAAATGATTGAAAATAGTAAAATGTCAATGAAAGGCATCACTAAGGATGGAAAGATATTTCTTGTTCATGGATTAAGAGAGAAATTGTTGGTAAAATGTCCATGCTATCTAGAATTAATATGTCAAAATCCTAATCACTAAAAGATTAAAGAAAGCCTGAGGAAAAGAAGGAAGGAAGGAAGGAAGGGAGGGAGGTAGGGAGGAAGGAAGAAAAACCCCGGTGGCAGAGTAATTCTAAGGAAGAAATCAAAATGGTGGCATTACAACACCTCAAGGAGGTTATTCTGATCTCACTAACAATCTCAATGTAATCATTTCACATAACACAGTAGTTGATGCAACCGAGTATGGTGTTAGTTTATGCTGCATACACATGTTGACAATTTTTTGTACACCACTAAAGTGTATGATGCTGCAAGTGTGTCAAACATTTTAGAAACTCAGGAACTTAAAAAAAGAAAAACAACACTGACAAAGTGATGCTGACTCTAGAACCCCATGTCTGTAAGCAAGTACCCTAATCTTTATGATTACTCCACTGATGATCATGATGTTTTCTGAATGTTTAAATGATGGGTAATGCCAACGGGACTAATTACATCCTAAATATATACACTCATATTACTCATAGTCTGTTATGAGCAACAAGAAAGGTCTTACATAATATACCAAATTCAGATTTTAACTTCATGGCAGTGTAAATTTCTATTTTTCTTTCTATTGTTGATTTTGTATCATGACTTTTCATTTAAGAGAATGTACAGTAGTTATGTAATGGAGACTAACATCCAGATGTGAGGATGCAGTGTGGTATGCATTTCTGTTTCCAGACAAAGATGGACTTACAGTGAAATTGTTTATATTATCTTTTGACAATAGGATTCTGGACTCTCTGCCATTGTCCATGCCAGCAAAGAATGACATATGACTGAGTATGAAGAACTATATGTTAGTAATGATATAAAGGAACTAATTGGGGGGGAGGGAATTGGGGATGGAATAAGGGAATATGGAACTGTATCGTAAAATGATAGCAATAATAATAAAATATGAAGAAAAAAGAGATTTATTTATTTGAATGTCAGATATACAGAGAGGAAGAGAGACAGAGAGGAAGATCTTCGAAGTGTCCAATGATTCACTCCCCAAGTGAGCGCAACGGCCGATGCTATGCCGATCCGAAGCCAGGATCCAGGAACTTCTTCCAGGTCTCCCACATGGGTGCAGGGTCCTAAGGCTTTGGGCCATCCTTGACTGCTTTCCAAGGCCACAAGCAGGGAGCTGGATGGGAAGCGGGGCTGCCAGGATTAGAACCGGTGCCCATATGGGATCCTGGCAAGTTCAAGGCCAGGACTTTAGCTGCTAGGCCACGCCGCCGGGCCCTAAGCATCTCTTTTGAACCAAAAACAAATCAATAAATTGTTCAATCCACACAATACAGAAAATACAATGAATAGAATAAAACTTTTAAAACCTAACTTTCTTAATCTCATCCAGATTGTCACACATAACCCTACAACATACAACACAAGTAACACAGCATTATTGAAAATGGTTCCACTGGGATTAGATACAAAAAAATTGCATGTAATCCTGAGCAGGCTCCAGGGTTACAATGAAAATGTGGTCATGGAATCAACCAACAAACAGAAAACACAAGGCCTAAGCATCTATTTGAAGCATAAATACATAAATAAACACTGCGAAGAATACCCTACATAATCCAAAGTCTAAATTACCCAATTCTCATGGTGACTGGATCCAAAGGAGGAAGAATAACAATTCACACAATGACACAAAGGCACCGAGAAGAAACACAAAATGCTATTCCATCAAAAAAGGAGGAGGGGCAGGAGGTGAGGCTAGGAAGGGTGACTACCTAAAAAAGAAATGCATCAAACAGAAGATGTATGTATGTAAGATTTGTAAGTATTCTTTCCAACATATTTATAAATAGCACCCATGACAAAACATAACACATGGGTGGGGAGCATGAAAGAGAAGTTCCAGAAGAAATGTATGGGAGAATGCTTATGGAAGTTTAACATGCGTAGGTTTATAACAGTTGCCACGGATCACAGTGAGATAGTAGAGCCATGTACAGATAACTTGGACCTACAAGATGACCGCATGACAACCTTGGAGGGCTATGACCAAATGAATGATCAAAATTCTGAATGTGAGCTCCGGCCTCAGCCCTCACTCTTGCATCACTCATATACCTCCATATGACTGTCCTGGCGACAGGGAACATTCTGATTGGCTGCATCTTTTTGACCCTATACGGCTGCATGGACACACAAGCTGTCCAATCAGCAGCTGCCTGGTCATAACAGTCCAGAATCCTGCAGCCTCAGCATTCTAGAGAAGCCATGGTGACAGACAGCCTGCTCTGCCTGGTGGAGAAAGATGGTGAGTGGTTCCTGCTCTGCTTTCTTTCATCTTTCTTCTCCACAAGCCCTGGCAGGGAGACATTCAGACTCCATGGAATCCAGCAGAGTGTGAGTGTGTGGGGCTGGGTTTCCCTTGAGTGTGAATTTGTAAATCTGCAGAAACTGTAGTGAAGCCTAGGGCCTTTTCAACCCTGGTACTATCAAAGCATTTCACTTTTCCATCATTCAGAATGCTTATGTCTCTTGAAGGAGACAAACTGATCCTAGTTCCCCACTAAAGGTAGTGTTTGGAAAAATAAGTGGAAGGTACAAGAGCCAAGTCAAGCTGATTTCTGTAGGCAGATCCCATGACATTTCCTGTCCTGGCTCTCAGTGAGTTTTCCCTGCTAGAATACAGTGTCATGAAACAGGCGCACCATAGTGTAACAGATGTCCCTTCAGAGATGTGGTTAGTTTTAATGTTGTGGTTCAGTGTAGGGTTAGGATCAGGGTTATCATTGTATCTAGGACATGGTAGTAATGAGGTCAAAACCTAGATTTATGGTTAGGACAAATTTTAGTGTTAGGGTTCCATGATTTGGGCTTTCATTAAGAATAGAACTAGGATTAAGGTTAGATGTCATTAGGGTTAGGGCTAGGTCTAATGCTAAAGGTTAGGCTAAGGAGCAAGGTTACTGTTAGGATGGAAATTTGAGCTATGGTTAGCCTTATGGTTAGTGTTAGGTTTAAATTACAAATAGGATTAGGTCCAGAGCTAGTTTTGTATGTTGCGTGAAGTAGGATTTGCATCAGGATTACTCTTAGGGATAGATTAGTGTTTGAATTAATGCTAGATATAGTGTTTGGGTTATATTTCTGGTTCAACCTTAGTTTTCATTAATGCTAGATTGAGGGTTATTGTTAGGATGTGGGTAAGGACTGTGTGGCATTAGAATAGAGTTATGGTTATGCTTAAGGTTAGGATTAAAGCTGTGGCTACATTGAGGATTAAGAAGTTTTTATGTTAATTGGAATATTATGGTGAGCTTATAGTCAATGCTAGGATTATTATGCTTAGTGCTAGAATTAACGTGATGGTGTGGGCTAATGCTATTGCCAAAGTTCTTCTAGGATGAACGTTAAGTCAAAATCTAGTGTTAGGTTTATGACTAAGATTTTGGCTCCAGTTGGATTTGGATTTAGTGTTAGAATTAGGCTGATGATTCAAGTTAGCATTCCTGCATAGGTTTAGAAATGTTGCTCGGATTGTGTTCAGTATTAGGGTTAGTAGTACAGTGATGGCTAAATCTGCGTCAGGGATGGAGTCAGTGTTAGGACTATGGAATTTAGTTGGGTTTAGAGCTAGGATCACAATTATATTAGAGCTAGAGCTAGAGCTAGTGTCAACCTGAGGGTTAGGGTGATGGCAAGGGTTGGAGATAATCCTGTCTGGGTTAGGGTGTGCTCTAGGTTGTAATTAGTATTTGTGCTAGACTTTGACATGGGTTGGGTGAGTGCTGTTTATCTTACTTTCCAATAAAAATGATCAACTCCAAATATCAAACAAATTGTGGCTGGTTCATCTTGAATTTACGACTTGGGTCAATGTCAGGTTTAGGATTAGGCCTATAGCCTGGCTGCTGATTACGGCTATACAAAGTCAAGAGACTGAGTCAGAGTTACAGCCAGGATTGGGATTAGAGGTCATGCTAAGGTTGGTACTAGGTTTAGAGTCAGGGCTGGAAGGAGATTTACGGTTAGGATCAAGTTTAAGGTTGGGGTTAGAGTTAGGGCTTGGGTTATTTCCTGACATTTTATACCTCTTCTGAATAGGGTTAGGGGTATGGTCATAACAAGGGCTAGGATTACGGTTAGTGTCTGAGTTGAATTATGCTGGGTCTGGCACAATAGCCTAGCAGTTAAAGCTCTTGCCTTACTGGTGCCGAGAACACATTGGGTTCCAGTTCTCATCCCACGATCCTGTTTCCCCTCTAGCTCCTAGTTTGTGGCCTGGGAAAGCAGTATAGGATGGCCCAAAGCTTTGGGATCCTGCAACCATCTCTTGTCAGAGGCTCCTGGCTTCAGATTGGTGCAGCTCCTGCCATTGCGACATCTTGGGGAGTGAATCATCAGATGGAAGATTTTCCTCTCTGTCTGTCCTGCTCTCTCTATATCTGACTTTGAAATAAAAAGGAGTAATATTTTAAATGAATTGCACCTAGTTCAGGTTGAATTTAAGAGTAGGGCCCAACATTAGTGTTAGGATCCAGCCTATAGATTGAATGATGGCTAAAGATATAAAATATCAAGAGACTGAGTTAGCACTAGGGTCAGGGTTAGGATACCGAGTAATGCTCATGTTAGTGCTAGGTTTAGGGTTGGGGCTAGAAGCAGTAGGTGGATTAGGATAAAGTTTGTGGTTGGGATTTGAGTTATGGCTAGGGTTAGTTCTTGAGATTGCTACTGTGTATGCTTAGCGTTAGCCCCAACCCTAATCTTAACTCTCATCTAGCCCTACTGGGAGCACTAACCATTACCCTATAGCTAACACTAATCTCATTTCTATTTCTAAATGTAGACCTAATTCTAATCTAGTCCTAATCCTAATCTCAATTGTTGTCCACATCCTATCATTAAATCTATAACGAAATGTAACACTATTGTAGCTCTCATCCCAATTCTAGTCCTAGCCCTAGCTCTTATTTTAGCTCCAAAACTTTACACCAACCTTTGCCCTAATCGTAATGCTAACCTTTCTGTATAACCATTGACCTATCCCTAACATTAACCATAACATGAACACCAATCATACCCATAGTCCTAAGTCTAATTCTACTCTTTATCCTAACCCAGAACCTAATCCTAACCCTACCCAACACTAAGAGTAATACCAAGTCACAGCCCTAACACTAACACACTCAATAACCTGAACCCTAAATTTAACACCCACTAACACTCTACTGCTAAATCTATTTCTAACCGTTTTTTTTTTTTTAACAAATATTTATTTATTTTTTATTACAAATCTGATATGGAGAGAATAGGAGAGACAGTGAGGAAGATTTTGCTTCTGATGATTCACTCCCCAAGTGACCGCAAAGGAGGTGCTGTGCTGATCCAAAGCCGGGAACCAGGAACCTCTTTGGTGTCTTCCACGTGGGTGCAGAGTCCCAAAGCCTTGAGCTGTCCTCGACTGCTTTCGCAGACCACAGGCAATGAGCTGAATGTGAAGCGGGGCTCCTGGGATTACAACTGGCACTCGTATGGGATCCTGGGGTGTTCAGGACAAGGACTTTGGGCAGCTAGCCCCTGCCGCTTAGCCCATAATTTTAATCTTAATCTCAACATTTGCACTTGCTTCACCCCAATCCTAATATTAACACCAATCTTACTCCTAGTGACAATGGTAGCACTCACCCAAAGTTTAATACTAGCCCATTTAATACTACAAGTTTGCTTAAACCTAGCTGTAAGCCAAGCTCTATGCTTTAGCTAACAATATCCCTAGACAGAATGATGACCCTACTAAGAGCATCTGCAGCTCAAACACAAATCAAACTCCAAAGCTAACCCTAATTCCTGCAATAATCATAGCCATATCTGTAACCATCACCATAACTATCACCGTAGTTTTCCCTCTAGTCCTAATTCTTGCTGGAGACCAGCCACAGCCAATTTCAGAGCTCAGGAAGGGTGCATGTTGGCAGGAAAGAGGACAAGGAGAGACACAGACCACTGCAGTGTGATGCTCATAAGAGACAACTCTTTATTTTGTAGGAAGCATCACAAGCTTTTACACAACATTCAGTTGTTTTATTACGACATTTTGTTTAAGAATGATTACCAAAATAATTCTAAAAAATTATCATTTAGCTTTACGAAAACATTCTCAGCAAGCCATTGCTCATTCCAACCTGCGGTCACCTGGCTGAAGGCAGGAACTCCACGGTTGGCAGCACATGCGGTTATAGAGTGACAGGTGATTTATGTATATGCAAAGTCAATTTTCTCTAAACTTATACCAAAACAACCTAAAAATCAAGAACACAAAATTTAAGAGAAAGCTTATCAAATAAAGGCATTTATGAAGTCAAAATCATAGATTTCTATTAAATGTTAACTTAGTCATACACTAGCTAATTGTCACCTTCATCTAGTACTGATGCAATTGTTACTTTTTTTTCATTATTGCTGTTGTTTTGTTAAAGGTCAGTGAGAAGGGTCAGATTGGTTCAGCTTTTCTACAAACAGAAAGCCTTTGCAGGAAACTCCTTTTAACTTGTTAAACAATTTGTGGTGTATATTTCAAACCATCTCTCCACTGTGAAATCCCAACATTTGTCTCTCTTTAAAACTACCCTTTTTTTTTTATTGGAAAGGCAAATATACAGAGAGGAAGAGAGACAGAGAGGAAGATCCGATGATTCACTCCCCAAGTGAGCACAGCAGCTGATGCTATGAGGATCTGAAGCCAGGAGCCTTTTCTGGCTCCCCCATGCTGGTGCAGGGTCCCAAAGCTTTGGGCCATCCTCGACTGCTTTCCCGGGCCATAGGCAGGGAGCTGGATGGGAAGTGGGGCCGCTGGGATTAGAACCGGTGCCCATGTTGAATCCTGGACATGTAACCACTCTGCCATCGGGCCAGGCCCTAAAATGTCGTTATTTAAGGATGAACTCGCGTCCTACTCACATTAGGTGTAGAAATGGGAGGTGACTGTGGTCCTAGGAGGAAGACTAGAGATACACAGTACCAGATGCAATCACAGGTTCACGGGGCTGGAGACATGAGGAGGCAGACAAGGCTTGTCAGCACAGGTTTCTGAAACCCAGGAGGGAGTGCAGAGTATAATACATAAAATGGCATAATAAGTAGAGATGTGCTTGAGTCCATTTAAAGCATCAGGCATACTGATGATCCACTATTGTGGCAATTCATTAACAACATTAATAAAATTGTGGGGCTGGACTGATGGCTCAGTGGCTAAATCCTCATGCTGTACATGCTGGGATCACATATGTGTGCCAGCCCATGTCCTTGTGGCTCCCATTCCTGTCGCTGTGGCTTCACTTCCCATCGAGCTCCCTGCTTGTAACATGGCAGATCGAGAATTGCCTCCTGACCTTGGAGCAACTCAGCTTTGGCTGCTGTAGCACCTGGGAAGTGAACCGGAAGATTGAGGATCTTTCTATTATTTTTCTCTCTATGCAGCAGCCTTTACAATAAAAGTGAATGCATTTTTAAAAAGATTTATTTTACTTTTATTGCAAAGTCAAATATACTGAGAGGAGGAGAGAGAGTGAGGAAGATCTTAAGTCTGATAATGCACTCCCCACGTGACCACACGATGAGTGTACAGGGTTCTATAGCTTTGGGCCATCCTTGACTGCTTTCCCAGGCCACAAACAGGGTGCTGGATGGGAAGTGGAGCCGCCTGCATTAGAACCGGCGCCCAAATGGGATCCCAGCACGTTCAAATGTTTAAAGTGTTGTTTAAATAAAAATTCAGCTCCTATTGATAAAAAGAAACTGCAAACAGAATGACAGAAAATGGCAATTTCCCTAGTAGAACTGAGGCTGCAATGTGTGTATAATGACCAGCATTGCTAACATGTAACACTGAGAGTCTTTGCCTTGAGTAAACCTAGACAAGGTTTCTTCTTCTCTTCACTTTGTCTCCTAAACCTTGTTCTGGATGTGTAATCAGGAACTTAAACCCAGAAAGGAAATTGTATTCATGGTGGCCAAGTTGTAAGCAGCAGAAACATCAGTCTGTACTAATGACTCTAAGATGTGCAGAGATAATCCAGCAGACTGGAAGACCAAAGTAAAGATGATGAAAGAAACAAGCAAGATTTTTATGTACTAATCAGGAACAGATATGGATCAACATCAAAATACAAACTACAGACCACAAAATAAACATCGGTAAGAGAAATGACATTGAAAACCTTTATTAATATCATATTTTCAAATATCTTCCAGTGTTATAATTTGAAAAGGCCAATGAGGCCTGATTCAATAGCGTAGTGGTTAAAGTCCTAGCCTTGAACTCACTGAGATCCCATATGGACGGTGGTTCTGATCCCATCCAGCTCCCTGCCTGTGGCCTTGGAATGCAGCCCCGGACTGCCCACACCTTTGACACCTTCCACCCGCATGGGAGGTCGGAGGAAGATGCTGGCTTCTGGGTTCGGAGTGGTTCAGCACCAGCGTTTCGGCCACTTGGGGAGTGAACCATGCCATGGAAGATCTTGCTGTCTCTCCTCCTCTCTGCATATCTGCATTTCCAATAAAACTAAGTAACTCTTGGGCCCGGCACGGTGGCACAGTGGTTAAGGTCCTCGTCTTGCACGCCCGGGACCCCTTATGGGCGCCGGTTCTATCCCGGCAGCCCCGCTTCCCTTCCAGCTCCCTGCCCGTGGCCCGGGAAAGCAGTCGAGGACGGCCCGAAGCCATGGGACCCTGCACCCACGTGGGAGACGCAGAAGAGCTCCTGGCTTCGGATAGTTGCAGCACCGGCCATTGTGGTCACTTGGGGAGTGAATCATGGGACGGAAGATCTTCCTCTCTCTGTATATCCGCCTTTTCAATAAAAAATAAAAACAAATCTTAAAAAAAAAATGAGTAACTCTTTAAAGAAGATGAGCCAGTCAGACTACGTCAAAAAACCAACACAAAGAAGAAAACTCTAAAATGTTATTGAAGATTCAACGAATTGTAACTCATTTTTGGGATTCTGGACTTTAAGAGGATCCAGATCTAGAGAGGGAAGGAGGCCAGCAGGTGGACTTACCTGAGAGGTGACAGCGACCCCTGCTGTTGGAAAGCTCGAACTGCATAACAGGAAGCTGCCTCAGACCTGAGGTGAAGCTCCGCCCCTTTCTCCCCCTCCCACCACAAGCCCAGGTGTCCACCTTAAGCCCAGTGCGGTTCTCATTGGCTGCACATGTTGTGACGTCAGTGCAAACGCTCGAATCACGCGCGGCCTTGAATACCCCTGGAAGAAGGCGGGCTGAGCTGTTGAGGTGGCGCCATTTGTGCGCGGCTGGTTGTGGTCCTGAGAGAGGCCCAGGGAGCTGAGGCAGTGCTGCCCTGTGAACTCCCTCCCCGCAGGAGCCCTCTGGAGGACACCCGACTCCTCAGGAGCTGGGAAGGGTGAGTGTGTGAGCGCATCTGCTCAGGCCCCAGGGCGGGAGGGGACGGGAGGGGACGGGAGGCGGACCTTGTTGTCCCACTCTGCAGCCCTGACCTTGAACCTTGGGACTCCCATCTTTCCAAAGTGTGCAGTGAGGAGGGGAGAGTGCCCAGGGACAGGTTGACCTTCATGTTAGCCCGATTTTCTGTCTCTTCTGTTTGTGAGGCCTGTACCACCTGTAGATGATGAAAGAATTAAGTTGTTTTGTGATTCGTTGTTGGTGTTATATGGATATTTAGCAAGATAACACATGTGGTGTTCGAAGTGCTAAGAGAAAATGCCAGTGGCCACAAGCTTCACTTGGTTTGAGTATGCTGTTTCAGAAGGGAAGTAAGAAGCTGGAGGTGACCGTGCAGGCTGTGAGGAGTTCCCAGGCCACACTGTCACAGTGCTGGCTGCTTAGGATTCCCTCCATGTGCAGTGAGCCCTCTGGGCACTGTGACCTCAGAGAGAGTGATGCCCAAGGCCTGGGAGCCTGAGTAAGCTGCTGAGTGTGGATCTCGCTGTGAAGTGTGAGCAGGCTGCTTCCCAGAGCTCATTCTCTGTCATGTCCTTGTGCTTTGATTTGCAGTTTGCCCACTACTTGTGTAGGAATGTTGTGTTCTGATTTGGATGTTGCACCTTTGTTCTGTGTCATGGAGCCTGAGTTTATTCAGTGGTCTCAGAAAGAATAGAAAATTCTTGACAGCTTTATTTTCTGCCAAGTTTCAGTAAGACTGTAAGCTCTATGTCTCAATGCCTAGATGAGAAAAAGCCTTTGTCAGTTCAGGTGTTGGTCTCTTTTACCTCTGTCCCCAGAGGAGACTAAGTCCTGGTTTTGTGTAGTGTTTGATTTGTTTTTAAGATTTATTTTTATTGGAAAGTCAGATACACAGAGAGGAGTGGAGATTGAAGGGAAGTTCTTGTGTTCCGTTATTCACTCCCGAAGCAGTAGCAAAGTCCTGCGCTGGGCCAGTTTGAAGGCAGGAGCCTGGAGCCTTTTTCAGGTCTCCCTCACACCTGCAGGGACCCAAGGCTTGGGCCGTCCTGGACTGCTTTCCCACGCCACAAGCAACGGGCTGGAGGAATGTCGGGCCACCCTGATTAGAACCAATGACCATATGAAGTCATGGCATGTGCAGTGCAAGGACTTCAGTCACTACCATGACAGGTGCATGTTTGATGTTTTTGGTGGCTTAAACATTGTTTTTTTGGTCATATGGTAGCACAGGAAATAAAGGCGCTACCTGCATATGGGTACCATTTCAAGATCTGGCTTGAATAAGTTACAATTCTACTCCTCCTGAAGACATCTGGGAATGCTGCCTAAGGGGTCCACAGCGCTGGGGTCCGGAACCCCCAGAATAAGCTCTAAGTCCCTTGCTTTTGCCTGGCCCAACAAGTGCTGCCATACAGGGAGTAAAGCAACACGTAAAAAAAATCTCGTTTTCTCTGTTTCTTTCCAATACATAAATACACCATTTAAATATGCATTGGCTTATTTTCAAGTGAGACTTACAAAGTAATAGAGACACAGATCTTCTGTCCACTGGCTCACTCCCCAATGGCCAAAATGACCAGTCCTAGAACAAGCTAATTCCTACAGCCTGCAGCTTTTCCCAGGTGATTAATAGATAGCTGGGTTGAAGTGGAACAGCTGACTTCGTATGGGATGCTGGTGTTGCAGCTGGCAGCTTTACATGTTATACCACAATGCTGGCCTTTGCTTTCGTTTTTGTGCTGATGGCAGCATTTTCCTTGCTTTTACTTCTCATATGCTGATTCTTGGTAAGTGTTTTACAGGTGGGAAATGTTTTTTTGTTACAAATTGTGGATGAATTCTGATGCTGTATGAGGTATTGGTAGGGTAGAAGGATTGGAGTCTAACATTTCCTTCCTGTGCACTTCTTTCTTTTGTGGTTCTCCAGGACTTGGTTTGACTCTCTTTTCTTCATGTGGTGTTAACTAATATGCCTGTGTGATCACCTTGCTAAGCAGTCTCCAGCACTGGCTGGGCACTGACACTGCAGCATTAACTTGTCCTGATTACTGCCAGTCGGTGTGGACCTTCCCTTGCTGTTCTGTGAGGTTTTCCTTCCCATAATGTGCTGCTCTATTTAGGATCACTGGGAAGAACTGTGTGGTCGTCTAAGTTGTGTGTGTGTGAAAAGCTGCAACAAACATTCTCAGTTGTTATTTTCAAATTATTTCTTATTTTCATCACTTTTTTAAAAAAAATGTTATTCATGTATTACGTGTAAAAAGTCATGGAGACACAGTGATTTACCATGTGGTGGCTAACTCATTCAATTCTTGCAAGATTGTGACAAGGCCTGGGTAAAACAGGAGCCAGGAGTTAATCTGTGTCCATGACAGCAGTTGCAAAGACTTGCATCCTTGAGAAATTCCCTGCTTGCTTCCAGGGTGTGCGTTAGCAGCAAGGTGGAGTTTGGTGTTTAGCCCTAACACAATCACAGGCAGTCCAGTGTAGGGTGAGGGTCTCCTAGCAGTTTCTCCACCACACCCCCAGGTGCCCACACCTCCTCGTTTTAACGGAGGATCTTTAAGAGGATGGCATTTTCTGTCTTTTGTTAAGATATGAAGGATATATGTCTCCTAAATTTTTGTTTGTATCATTCACCTAGAGTATGTTGTGCTTTTTCAAATCTAATCCCAATTTCAAATGATACTGTATTATTTCTTGAGAAACTATGTTATAGCCTCAAATGGTTTTACGTCTTCTGTGTGTAATTACTGTGATTCCTTTTCCTTATTAGAAGCTGTAACAGTTTTTTCAATGATGGTAGGATTCTTTTGAACAAATATTTATACATTAAATGGCAGGGAAATGGTAAGAGTGAATATGTGTACCACTGCTTGGTGTTAAACCCTTTTTTTTCAATGACCCAACATCCGAAATCACCTTGTACTTTTACATTAATTTCTCTATTATTTGTTTAAGATGGCATGAGAAGAATCACAATTCCAATTCCCTGGTTTATTCCTGAGACGCCCACAGCTGCAAAGCATCAATCAGGGCTAAGCTGGGAGCTGAGAACTGAATGCAGGGTTGTTCCTGTGGGTAGCAGAACCCCAGTGCCTTAAGCCATCACCACTGCTTCCCAAGGTCTGCATTAACACAGAGCTGGAATGAAGGTCAGAACTAGGAATGGAAGCCAAGTACTGCAGTGTAAGGTAGAAGTTCCTTACCTGCTAGGCTCAACACTCATCAAGTCTTGGCTTTTTGCTTGCTTGTTTGCTGTTTGCTTTTGTCCTTGTTGTCAACTATGTACACTGATTCAGTTTTGAATACCTTGCCTGTAATTCAAATGAATGAAACATTGTGAGGAGGAGGAGGGTTTGGATAAGGTGGAATGAATGCATCTTGTTTCAGTGCACTTGATTCAAGCTTGGCTACTTCTCCCTGTCTTAATTTTAAGGGTCATTTCTTTTTGTTGGAAAGTCAGAGACACAGACAGCAGGAGAAACAGAGATGATCCGTCTGCTTAGTCACTCCCCAAGTGGCCACTACAGTCAGTGCTGAGCCAGGAGCCAGGAGCCAGGAGCCAGGAGTTTGTTCTGGATCTCCCATGCGAGTGCAGGGTCCCAAGGCTTTGGGCCACCCTCGACTGCCTGCCAGGCCACAAGCAGGGAGCTGGATGGAGTGTGGGGCCACCTGGACACGAACCAGTGCCCATATGGGGTCAGGGGCATGTGCAAGGTGAGGACTTTAGCCACTAGGCTGCAGTACACATCTCTACTCCACCCTTTTAATCCAGCTTCCTACTAAAGTGTGAGAAGCAGCTGGTGGTGGCATAAGTACTTGAGTATTTCCCATCCACATGTGACACTCAAGGGGAATGGTTGGACCTAGAGTCAGTCTGACACAGCCATACACAGCATTTTTACATGTTAAAGGCATTAAAAAAAATTGCACAAAACATCTACTTTTCCATAACTTTTCCTTTCAAGTGCATAGGCACATTTTAACAAAAGCAATGTAACTCTTTCCATCTAAGTTCAAGGTTAGTTTTCCAGCAGTGGTAGGGGAGCCAGAGGGTCAGTGAGAAAAGCAACCCTGTGGTTTGATTACAAGGTTGTGCTTGCTCGTATATAAATTAATTTATTTGTTTCATAGTTACTCATCTATTTTAAAGATGTATTTTTGTTGGAAAGGCAGATATACAGAGAGAAGCAGATACAGAAAGATCTTCTACCTGTTAGTTTACTCCTTCAGTGGCCTCAACACCTAGAACACAGCCGGAGCTCAGCCAATCTGAAGCCAGTATCTGGGAGTGTCTTCCTGGTCTCGCACGTGGGTGCAGGGTGGCAAGGTTTGTACTGCTCTCTCAGGCCATAAGCAGGGAGCTGGATGGGAAATGAAGCAGCCAAGATTAGAACTGGCACCTATATGGGATCCCTCTTGGTGTGAGGACTTAAGCTGCTAGAGTACCATGCCAGCCCCAGGTTTTGTGTATTTAAAAAATCCTTGGGGTGGATGTTGTAAGATAACATATTACATTGCTGCATGCAATGCCAGCGTTCCATATAAGGACTAGTTACACTCTGAAATTCTAATCTCTAATCTAGCTCCTGCTACAGTGTGTGAAAGAATAGATAAAGTGACCCAGTTCCTAAAACGCCTGCAGGCCTGTGGAGGATCTGAATGAAATTCCAGGCTCCTGGTTTTTGCTGGACTTTGCTAATTATTGTGGAAATAGGAAAGTGCACAAATTGAGGGAAGATCTCAGTCTTTCTGTTTTTGGCTCTGTACTGTGATTCTCGATTTAAGCCAATGATAAGTTGCTTTGAAAGAATTGAAAAGGGCCTGGCATGGTAGCATAGTGGCTAAAGTCTTTACCTTGCATGAGCCAGGATCTTAGTTTGCTTGAGATAGATTTTCAGTGACTACATTTTTTGGTAATTAGCTCCTTTTAAAATAATTTAAAAAAAAATTACAGAGAACAGGGCACAGGAAGAACTCCCATGAACAGTTTAACTTTGCAGTGGACGAAATGGCCAGACCTGAGCTCATCCAAGGCTAGGAAGCAGGCATTTCTTCCGGATCCTCACAAAGGTGCAGGTTCTCAAGGATTTGGGCCATTTATGAGAATTTTAGCCAATGCTGCTTATTTCATGCGTTATCTAGTAAAGTAATCCAATGATAAATCAATGCAGGATTTCTGTACTTTGATAAGCAATTGTAATGCTGAAATTATAAAAGGTATCATAGGTGAATTTGTCAGCACACAGGCTGATATTGCCCATTTAGTGAGCTTGGAGTGACATTTGCCAGATTAAAAAGAAACTTTATATTCTCCCTATAAGATTAAAAAATTTTATCTTCACATAATCAAAGCCTTTGAAGCACACATAATGAGGGTCATTAATGGGATATATACCATTGAGTTTAATTTTCTTTTACCTAGTGTGTTCTACCTGTGTGGCAAGTAGAAACATGAAAATCAAGAGTATGCAAGCACTAGTGAGAGTGGAAAGGATAAAAAGACCCTGCATTCACCAGGTCACTCCCACCATGCCCCCGGGGACTCCATTCCAGGTTAGCCAGGTCCACACCAGGAATAAAAAATTGCATTGTGGTCTCCCATGTAGCTATCAGGGCCCATTTCCTGGCAGCATTCCCTGCCATGTCAGGTGTATTTTATGCAACTAGTCAAAAGCAGAATGGCTGGTACAGAAATTGGTGCTCTTATAACTGGATGCCAGCATTACCAGTAGTGGCTCGAGCTGTTGTGTCTGAATGACAACGCTTATTCTTTTTTTTTTTTTAAAGATTTCTTTTTATTATGATTTTATTTTTATTGGAAAGGTGGATATACAGAGAGGAGAGACAGAGAGGAAGAGACAGAGAGGAAGATCTTCTGTCTGATGATTCACTCCCCAAGTGAGCGCAATGGCCGATGCTATGCCGATCTGAAGCCAGGAGACTCTTCCCGGTCTCCCATGTGGGTGCAGGGTCCCAAAGCTTTGGGCCATCCTCGACTGCCTTCCCGGGCCACAGGCAGGGAGCTGGAAGGGAAGCAGGGCTGCCGAGATAGAACCTGCGCCCATATGGGATCCCGGGTGTGCAAGGTGAGGACCTTAACCACTTGCGCCACTGCGCCGGGCCCCGAGAACGCTTATTCTAAAACATATTTTAAACAAAAGAAAAAAAAAGTTCTTATGGAGATTCTCAAAATGGTGCCAGAGAGACAGCAAATGAAGACATATTAGAAGAAAAATCAAGATTTGATCACGGCAGGGAGACTCAATGTTATTTGAACCTAGAACTGGTTCCTCCTCCTCATGATGACCAGGTTAAGCCATGACCAGGTGAGCCACGTGGTTCACCCTCCAAATATCCCCAACATCCAGAAGAGAGCCAATCCATGGCAGGAGCAAGGGGCTTCTTCTATGTCTCCCATATGGGTACAGGGTCCCAAAGATTTGTGCCATCCTTACTGCTTTCCCAGACAACCAAGTAGGGTGCTGGAATAAAAATGTAGCAGTCAGGATATGAATCAGCACCCATATGTTATCCTGACACATACAAGGTGAAGACTTTTAGCCACTCTCTGCTGCAGTGCCATGTTCAGCCACATTTTAAAATATGTAGTAGTTGTTTCCGTTAACCTAATGACATCTTGAGTTTCATCACTGCCAGTTATTGTATTGCTGATACTGTTCCAGGAAGCCTTCATTGTACTTGTAAAGCACTGCTCTTGCCCATGGAAGCTGATTGCTTTTGTTCCTCCAGCAATTGTGTCTGCTTCCTGCCTTGGCATTGCTTAGCACAGCAGGAATCAGTAGGGAAACTGGGCACAAGCAAGAAAAACTCATCAGTCCCTCTGCCCACCTTCTCTTGCAGGTGTAGCCCTGCAGCCCGCTCATGCTTCCAAGGCTGGAGAACACACACACACCTTCAGTAAGTTGTTTGTTTACTTCTCACCTTGTTTTACATTGTATCTGAAGAACTTAATGATGCTTTTTAAACTAAAATGAAAAAAACAAGTAAAAGAGAAAGATGGCAAAATTGTCCTAACTACGATATTGGAGCTGTCTAAACTGAAAGTTTCTGTTGAGGTTTTCTGGTGCTAAAACAAGACATGATTATTATTACATGATTGAGATGGTAACCAAGAACTTGTTAATAACTGTAGATTCACTGATCATCCTATTTATTTAATTAAAGATTGACTTGCAGAAAGAGAAGGAGAGAAGCAGAGATGGACATGCCTGCTCTCTGCTGATTGATTCTCCCCGTGGTCACAGTAGTCAGGGCTGGATCATGTCACAGAAGAATCAGTGGCTGGAGCTTTTTGAGCTGAGCTGAACTTAAGTCAGGAGCCAGGAACTTCTTCCAGGTTTCCCACATAGGTGCGGGGTTCCAAGGCTTGAGCCAACTCTACTGCTTTTCCAGGCCACAAGCGGGGAGCTGGATGGGAACTGAACAGGCAAGGTATGAACCAGTGCCCATATGTGATCTGGAGCATGCAAGGCAAGGACTTTAGCTACGGGGCTACCATGCCAGGCCCTAAATATATTTATTTATTTTTGTTAGATTTTATTTTGCAGTTTTGAGTTTTATGGTAGAAATTTGTAGACACTGGGATCCCCCTCTGCCAAACTTCCACCCCTGACATTTTTTTCCCCGCCAGCAGTGAGGGAGGGTACCTTTCTTCCCACATCCATGCCAGCAGGTGTTGCTAGTAGAGTTTTAAATGTAGGCTAGTCTCACTGGAGTTAGGTGGTATCTCAATGTGGTTTTTGTTTTGATCTCTCTGATGGGCAGGGAGCCTGAGCATCTTTTCATATGTCTGTTATGCATTTGAATGTTTTTTGCTGTTGCTATTGTTCCTTTCTTTTGACCATT
Organism: Ochotona curzoniae; assembly: GCF_017591425.1. Classification (NCBI taxonomy): domain Eukaryota; kingdom Metazoa; phylum Chordata; class Mammalia; order Lagomorpha; family Ochotonidae; genus Ochotona; species Ochotona curzoniae. The sequence continues at coordinate 29,087 of NW_024465133.1, read as the reverse complement.
TTTTTCAACAGGGTTTTTTGTTGTTGTTAGCTTGTTTTGTTTTGTTTTGTTTTACTGTTCCTGGGTTTCTGAAGCTCTGTGTAAATCCTGGATATTAGCCCCTATCACTTGTGTAGTGTGCAAAAATTTTGTCCCATTCCGTTGGTTGCTTTTAACTTTGTAATTGTTTCCTTTGCTTTACAGCAGCTTTTGAGTTTGATGTAGTCCTATTTGTCCATTTTGGCTTTGACTACCTTTGCCACTGGCTTCTTTTCGATAAGTCTTTCCCCGTGGTTATATCTTGAAGTGTGCTTCCTATGTTTTCTTGAAACAGTTTCATGGTTTCTTGTTGCAGATTTAAATTGTTGAACCATTTAGAGCTGATATTTGCGTAATGTGGCAGGTGTGGATCTTGCTCCTTAATTCTACACATTGCTATCCAGTTGTCCCAACAGCATTTGTTGAAGAGACCAGAGTTTTTGCCTGCATTGTTTTCAGTTTTGTTCTCAGACATTAGCTGGCTATACATGTGTGGGCTCCTTTTTGGGGTTCCTATTCTGTTCCACTGGTACAGACCCAGCCTGTTTTGTTGACTACTGCTCTGTAGTATGTCTTGAGGTCTGGTATTGTGATTCCTCCACCTTGTTTTTCTCTTTTCTTTTCATTTGATTATTATCATCATTTTATGATACAGTTGCACAGGCCCTGGGATTTCCCTTATCCCAGCCCCAATTCTCCCCTCTCCCACCTAGCTCCTCTATGTCATTACTAAAGTATAGTTCTTCATACACAGTCATTTGTCCATGATTGCAGGCATGGACAATGGCAGGAAGTCCAGAATCCTATTGTCAAGTTATAGTCAACAATTTCATTGTAAGTCCATTAGTCTCCATTTGACAGCTACTGTACATCCCCTCAAATGAAAAGTCATAATACAAAATCAACAAGAGGAAGAAAAATAGAAATTTACAATGCCATGAAGTTAAATAACATGTTACTAGATATGACAGTCTCCATTACACAGCTACTATACATCCCTTTAAATGAAGAGCCACAAAACAAACTCAACATCAGGAAGCAAAAAGAAATTAACAACCCTATGAAGTTAAATAACATGCCACTAAATGAGCCATGTGTTGCTGAAGAAATGAGAATCAAGAACCTTCTTGAAGAAAATGATGGTACTGTATGATCTATGAGTCATTGAAGAATTTAGTCACAGAAAACAGCTTAGAAGAGATGAAACAAACCAAAAACATCAAATCCCATGCGATATAGTTTCCGCTGATTTTTGTTGGTGAAGTGTGTCTCTTCTAAACAACAAATAGCTGGATTTGTTTTTTAATCCAGTCTACCAATCTATGATGTTTGGTTGAGCTTAAGCCATTTACAATCAGGATTAATATGTATAGGTGGTACTTTGGTCCTGCCATTTTAGGAATGGATTTTTCATTCGTTTAGTGTTCTGTTGTCATTTTATTGGAATTCTCTTCCCATTTGCCTTTGGTTTCGGTAGGTGCTATTCCTCTTCTCTGTCAAGAGAACATCTTGAAGTATCCTTTGTAGGGCAGGTGTGGAAGAGGCAAATTCTTTTAACTTTTCTGTACTGTGGAAGAATTTTATTTCATATTCAAAGACAAAAGAAAGTCTTGCTGGATATGTTATCCTAGGCCGACAAATTTTTTTTCCTTTAGAATCTGGAATATGTCACTCCATTCTCTTCTTGCTTGTAGAGTTTCCTGTGAGAGATCTCCTGTGAGCTTAATTGGCATTCCTTCATATGTCAATTCATTTTTTCAGATGCACATTTAAGGATTTTTTCCTTATTTTTGATTGAAGAGAGCTTGAGAATCATGTGTGTTGGTGAAGATCTCTTTTGGTCAAGCCTGTTGGGAGTTCTGTGTCCCTCCTGGATATTGTTCGCAATTCTTTCTCTAGAGTAGGGAAATTTTTCTTTCTTATTTCACGAAATATACCTTTAATCTCAGTTTCTCTTTCTGCACCTTCTGGGACTCGCATAACTCTTATATTTGGCCTCTTAATAGTGTCTTTCTATTCTTGAATACTTATTTGGCCTGATCCAGCTCTGCTCCTAGCTTCTTTGCTTCTCTCTGATGACAGGAAATATCTTCCATTTCTGAGATTTTTTCTTCTGCTTGCTTCATTATGATTTGGAGACTCTCCTTTGTAGTTTTAATTTGCTCTACTGTGTTCTTAATTTCTGATATTTCAGCCTTGATTTGCTTTATTGCTTCCTTAAATTCTTTGAACTTTTTATTATTATTTTAAAGATTTATCTATTTCTCTTACAAAGTCTGATATACAGAGAGGAGGAGAGACAGAGAGGAAGATCTTCCATCCAATGATTCACTCCCCAAGTGAGCTGCAATGGCCGGTGCTCTGCCTATCCGTGTCAAGAAATCAGGAACCTCCTCCTGGTATCCCACATGGATACAGGGTCCCAAGCTGTGGGCCATGCTAGACTGCTCTCCCAGGCCACAAGTAGGGATCTGGATGGGAAGTGGAGCTGCCGGGATTAGAACAGGTGCCCATATGGGATCCTGGCATGTTCAAGGCGAGGACTTTAGCTGCTAGGCCACGGCACTGGGCCCGAATTCTTTGAACTCTTGTATGTGCTTCTCATTGTTGATCAGAAGCTTTAATATGGCCGTTCTGAATTCTGTGTCCTTCATTTTCTCTATGTCTTCCTCAGTTAACTGAGGTTGGCAAATGTTTTGCTCCTTTGCAGGGGAGTTTTCAGTAATATTCATTGTGCATTTGTCTCTTCACTTGTTCTTGGTTATTGTACTTCTGGTTAGCATAGTTTGTCTCTAAGCTCTGTCACCCACAGGTCTGCAGTTTGATCTTACTTATTGCAGTTGGTACACAACTCTTTGCTTGCAGCCAATTGTGCCACTCCCTCCAGCGAGTTCCAGGTCTGGGTTCTTATGTTAGATTCCCATTAAGAACTCCGTAGCACCAACTCCTGGCTCACCAATCTCCAAATCCTGTGATGCCGTGCTGAAGTTGTGCCATTGTCTCTGCAGCCTTTCTCCCACTTTCAGTTGGAGCAGTTCCCAGGATTAGAGAGACAGCAGGTATCCTATCTAGCTAGGTTGTGGATGGCGCTGATCTTGTTGGAACCTTGTGGATGGTAGGTCTGGGTGCCGCATGGACCTGTTTTGACTGATGCAATGCCACAGTTGGTATTCTTTTCCTGCAGGACCAGTGCAATCCACTGAAATCTGTGAGTTTTCATGAGTTCAGCACATGCACAGTTCACTGTTGTTTCCTGCAGTTCTAAAGCATCAGTGTATACAATGGCACCTGATGTACCACTACTAGAGTTCTTGATCTGCTGGCCATCTGATCTGAGGGCTACCCACACCTGTCTTGTGTAGCACCCTTAGAATGCCACACTGTTGCACTTCACTGAGTCAGAAGTGAGATGACTCCCAGCTCAGTGCACACTCAGTCATTTCCCTTGCCTTTGCCTCCTTACGCAAAATGGTGCACAATTCGGCTCTAGGGGCTGACTGCGCTGTGAAATCTACCCTGTTCTTGCACTGCCCATCTGTGATCTACTGCTGTGTGTCTGCTCCTGGTCAAATCAAACAGACCAGCAGGACGGACAGTTGTTTGTCTGGGCTAACCTCCCAAGCTCCTCAGTGAAAGTCCCTTCCCACCTGGTTGCTGGTGGAGTTCAGATTGCCGTTAGCTGAATGCTGCTGTAGTATCAGTCACTGCAACACCACACCGTTGTGTCTGCTGCTTTCCTGTGTCTGTCAGTCTCCAGGTACCACTGTGCTGTTGTTCTGTCCTCTCCTATTTCATGGCATGTGTCCTCTCTGCTTCATCCTGATTAAATGTTTTTCCATCTGTTTCAATGTGTCCTTACCCTATTGAGCCATCTTGATTCTCTCTCCACCTTGTTTTTTATTCTGTGAGAAAGCTCTGGCTAACTGTGGTATCTTATGATTCCACATCTACTTTTTATCATCTTCTATTTCTGAGAACAGTTTTGAAATTTTGATTATGATTGTGTTGAATCTGTATATTACTTTTGGTAATATGGTCCTTTTAATCATGTTGATCCTGCCAATGCAGTAACATGGTAAGTTTCTCCAGTTTTCAATTTCTTTCTCTCTTTTTTTTTAAGATTTATTTTATTTTTATTGGAAAGGTGGATATACAGAGAGGAGAGACAGAGAGGAAGATCTTCTGTCCGATGATTCACTCCCCAAGTGAGCGCAACGGGCCGATACTATGCCGATCTGAAGCCAGGAGCCTCTTCCGGGTCTCCCACGCGGGTGCAGGTTCCCAAAACTTTGGGCCGTCCTCGACTGCCTTCCCAGGCCACAGGCAGGGAGCTGGAAGGGAAGCAGGGCTGCCGGGATTAGAACTGGCGCCCATATGGGATCCCGGGCGTGCAAGGTGAGGACCTTTAACCACTTTCGCAACCGCGCCGGGCCCCCTAATTTTATTCTTAATGAAAGCCCAATCACAGACCTAAATGGAACCCTAACACTAAAATTTGCCCTAACCATAAATCTAGGTTTTGACCTCATTACTACCATGTCCTAGATACAATGATAACCCTGATCCTAACCCTACACTGAACCACAACATTAAAACTAACCACATCTCTGAAGGGACATCTGTTACACTATGGTGTGCCTGTTTCATGAAACTATTCTAGCAGGGAAAACTCACGGAGAGCCAGGCCAGGAAATGTCATGGGATCTGCCTACAGAAATCAGCTTGACTTGGCTCTTGTACCTTCCATTTATTTTTCCAAACACTACCTTTAGTGGGGAACTAGGATCAGTTTGTCTCCTTCAAGAGACATAAGCATTCTGAATGATGGAAAAGTGAAATGCTTTGATAGTATCAGGGTTGAAAAGGCCCTAGGCTTCACTACATTTTCAGCTAATTTGCAAATTCACACTCAAGGGAAACCCAGCCCCACACACTCACACTCTGCTGGATTCCATGGAGTCTGAATGCCTCCCCGCCAGGGCCTGTGGAGAAGAAAGATGAAAGAAAGCAGAGCAGGAACCACTCACCATCTTTCCCCCCAAGCAGATGAGGCTGTCTGTCACCGTGGCTTCTCTAGAATGCTGAGGCTGCAGGATCCTGGGCTCTTATCACCAGGCAGCTGCTGATTGGACAGCTGTCTGTCCATGCAGCCGTATAGGGTCAAAAAGATGCAGCCAATCAGAATGCTGCCTGTCACCAGGAAGGTGACATGGAGTAAAGCAAGCATGAGGGCTGAGGCCAAAAGCTCATGTTCTTAGTTTTGATGATTCGCTTGGTCATAGCCCTCCAAAGTTGGTGTGCTGTTATCTTGTAGGTCCAAGTCATCTGTCCATGGCTCTACTATCTCACTGTGATCTGGAGCTTGACACAACCTGTAGCTGCTGTTATAATCCTACGCATGTTAAACTTGCATAACCATTCACCCATACATTTCTTTTGCAACTTCTTTTTATGCTCCCCACCCATGTGTTATGTTTTGTCATGGCTGCTATTTATAAATATGTTGGAATTAATACTTACAAATCTTACATACATACATCTTCTGTTTGATGCATTTCTTTTTTAGGTAGTCACCCTCCCTAGCCTCACCCCCTGTCCCTCCTCCTTTTTTGATGGAATAGCATTTTGTGTTTCTGCTCGGTGCCTTTGTGTCATTGTGTGAATTGTTATTCTTCCTCCTTTGGATTCAGTCACCGTGAGAATTGGGTAATTTAGACTTTGGATTATGTAGGGCATTCTTCGCAGTGTTCATTTATGTATTTATGCTTCAAATAGATGTTTGGGCCTTGTGTTTTCTGTTTGTTGGTTGATTCCATGACCACATTTTCATTGTAAACCTGGAGCCTGCTCAGGATTACATGCAACCTTTTTGTATCCAATTCCAGTGGAACCATTTTCAATAATGTTGTGTTACTTGTGTTGTATATTGTAGGGTTATGTGTGACAATCTGTATGAGAGTAAGAAAGTTAGGTTTTAAAAGTTTTATTCTAGCCGTTGTATTTTCTGTATGTGTGTGGGAATGGATTGAAAAATTTATGTATTTATTTTTGGTTAAAAAGCGATGCTTAGTTTCTTGCTTTCCATTCATTGGGTCTGGTCCTCTTGCCAATTTGTAGAAGTTTGGCTTGGATTTTGTAGAATATGCTTTGACTTACTGGTTGATTGTTTGATGAATTGATTGTTTCATCTGTAGTTGCTTCATAGTGGAATCTCAGGTCTTATGTTTTCTGTTTGTTGATTGTTTCCTTGTCCACATTTACACTGAAGCATGGAGTGTGGTCACGAGAAGATGCAACCCAGTCTGCATCCAATATTAGGGAAAGCTTCTCAATAATCCTGTGTGATCTGAGCTATATATTCTAGGCTTATTTATAACTATCTGGATAAGTGTAAGCAAGTTATAATGTTTGTAACTTTTGAAAGTATTTTATGTCTAATTGTGGGAATTCATTCATTGCATTGTTGTTTTTTTTTAATTTACTTTATTTTTATTAGAAACTCAGATATACAGAGAAAATGAGAGACAGAAGGGAGGATCTCCTGTCCATGTATTCACTCCCCAATCAGCTACGAAGGCCAGAGCTGAGCTGATTTGAAGCTATGATCCAGGAGTCTCATCCAGTTCTCCTAAGCGGGAGCAAAGTCCCAAAGCTTTGGGCCATCCTCAACTTCTTTTTCAGGCCACAAACAGGAAGTTGTATGTGAAGTGGAGTTGCCAGGATTAGAATAGGTGCCAATATGGGCTCCTACATTTCATTTTTGTTTGTTTGTTTGTTTGTTGTTTATCATGCTATTTTCCCAAGGCTCAGGGATGTTACCCATTCTGGGAAGACAGTAAAGTGGATGTGAAGCCTTGTAGGTATAACTCCATTAGTTCAGAATATGCAACGCAAATGTCATTCCACAGTAGCTATAGAAATGCAGGAACTCCCTAATCCTCCTTTTGTGTTCAGATCTCAGAGAGCTGCCTGCTAGAGCATATATTGACTGATGCACCATGCTTTGCTGCTAGCAGATAAACTGCATCCTGCTTCAAACCCTCCTTCATCATGCCTATGTGACATGCAGTTTACCCTGGAAGTGCTCCAGTTCTTTATGCTAAGACACAGGAAATAGTCCCAGAACACCCAGAGGGAACTCTCAATGGGCGTCAGGAACCACTCGTGGTCGCCCTCGGACGTGTAGGTCCCTCCAGGTCGCTGGGCAGGTGCCGTGACCGCCTGTGACGGTTTCTGTGTTACCAGCTGCAGAATCTCACTGCCCTGAGTCAGCTCCCTTCCTCAGCCTGCCCTACAGCCGTTACCTCTGGGATGGAGGCAGAGCAGCTTTTGTTTGCTCTGGGTGTGGCTTGGGAACAGGGTGGAGCAGGACAGGAAGCACATGTGGGGCAGGTGGGAACGCTGGCCGTTTTCTTGGCGTTCCACCCCAACGGGCTTGATGCTCATTTCCTGTGACGGGACATCTGGATACTCGGTTGCTCCCAGTCTTCTGAGTCTATACCAGCTGCCCAGGTGCACCCCTTTCTCCCGGCACCATTCTGCCCCTGGCCTGTATCACTCAGGGGCACAGCAGGTAGACAGTTCAGTAAAGGAAATCCACTTAGAATAAGAGCTTTCTCAAAGTGGGAGTCCCTGGGCAGCCACATCAGCATCTCTGGGGGAGTGCGTGAGTTCCCACACGGGGCTGCTGGTCAGAGGCTGACAGGGGCCTGGCCATCCTGCAGGAGCTTCTGACACCCCTAAAGCAGAGCAGGTGGAACAATGATTCCCCCAAATGATGTCAGTTTGGGTTTTGGGTTTTTTTTTTTTCTCCAAAGTTTAGATTTACACACAGAGGGGGAGTCTTCCATCTGCTGTTTCATTTCCCAAACAGCTGCAACAACCAAGGCTTGAGCCTGGCTGAAGGCAGGAGCTTCTACCAGGTCTCGCACATGGACGCAGAGGCCCCAAGCACTTGGGCCGTCCTCTGCTGCTTTCCCAGAAATGTGAGCAGGAAGCAGAATGTGAGGTGGAGCAGCCAGGACTTGAATTGGCACCCATATTGGATGGCGCCACTTATAGGGGTACAGAGGGCATTTTAACACATTGCATCACAGCACAGACACTGATACCAGTTTTTAAAATGTTTGATGCTGGGGGCCTGGCGTGGTAGCCTAGCAGCTAAAGTCCTCACCTTACATGCACCTGGGATCCCATATGGGTGCTGGTTCTAATCCCGGCAGCCCCACTTCCCATCCAGCTCCCTGCTTGTGGCCTGGGAAAGCAGTCGAGGATGGCCCAAAGCCTTGGGACCTTGCACCTGCATGGGAGACCCAGAACAGCCTCTAGGCTCTGGGTTCCTGGCTTCAAATGGGCATATCTCCGGCTGCTGCAGCTGCTTGGGGAGTGAATCAATGGATGGAAGATCTTCCTGTCTCTCCTCCTTCCTGTATATCTGCCTTTCCAGTAAAAATAAAATAAAAAATCCTAAATATTTGATGCTGGGACTGGCTTCATGGTATAGCACATTAAGCTGTTATCTACGATACCAACTTCCTATGAGGTGCTGGTTTGTGTTCCAAGCATTCCACTTCCAATTCAGCTCTCTGTTTCATTTAACTTTATTTTTGATGATTTTTACATAGTTGATTAGGGTGCAAAGGGTCAAGGGTTACAGGAAGGTGAGTGACACCGTTACTTTCACCATCTCTTTTTTTCCTTCCTGTATCTGGGGGAAGGTAGGAGTTAAGAGAAGCCATGAAGGAGTCTCCTTCCCATTTGCTTGCCTGGGGAGGAAGCACCTCTCTGTTTTGTATATAAATCAATTGCTCTCATCTAAACGATATCCAATCAACTATTCTCATTCAAATATATCTAATCAATTTTATCATGCAGAAGATATCCAGTTAATTTTCCTCCTACAGCTGGGATATTTTATCACTTTGTTCTGTCCTCTCTCCTCTGTCCTCTGTCCTCTGTTATGGTACCAGGTGTCCTCTGCAGGCTTCAGTTTACTGCCATATCCTCCATGTGCACCTGGATATGCCATGCACTGCTCTGTCTAAGCCACTGAGGAGGCCCAGCTGTGACACATGTAATCCAGCTGGGGGCTACAACCTCACCCAGCCCAGCCAGTCCCCAGTTCCATCCCTAATATAAACTGGCTGGTATTGTGGCCTGACCCAGTATGACCCACATACCATTCTGGCTTTCAGATTTACCAGCAGGTGATGTGAACTGGCCCAGCCTGGCTTGCCCTTGAGCCAAATGTATGCTGGTAGATACCATTACCTGGCCTGGTCTGGGCTGCTCCCTGTCTTGATTCTTGCACTCACCTATAAGGATTGTGTCCTGACAGAGGAGTTTCCCAAGCTCCTCCATCAGAACCTCTCCCAATGCCAAGTCTCACACAATCAGTAGGTCCATGGGCCAGCTGTATTTAGTCCACTCCTGTTCTAGCAGAAACTGTGGCCTTTTGTGACTGGCCCTCACCCTATCCGGTTCTTACTGTTGGGTGTTACAGTCCAGCCAAGCCTGGTCCACACCCAGACACAGCTCACACATGGTTCAGCAGAGACAGAGACCTAGCCCAGCCCATCCTATACCCACCCTGGTTCTCATGAGCACCAGTAAGTGCTGGAATCTAGTCCAGTATTGCACACCTCAGACCCAGTCCACACCTATACCAAGGGACCCTGGAGTTATATCCAGACCAGAACACAGCCCTACTTCAGCCCTTGCACTCACCAGTAGGATGTACAACCCACCCAGGGCCTCCCCTTAGCTCCCTAGCCAGGCTTATTCCCAGCCATAGATCTTGCGTGTGCTAGTGGTTGCTCTGACCCAACTTGTCATAGCCCCTCCCCTGTCTTAGCCTTTCCCTTTGGATGCTGTAGCCTGGCCTGGCTGGCCCCCAGTCCCAACTCTCACTGGTGGGTGCTGCATCCTGGCCCTGCCCAGTCTAATCCTATCCCTGGCTCATGCAAACTGGTAGTGTGATAGCCTAGTCCAGTATGACCTGTGGTCTAACCTGGTGTCTGCACTTTAACAGTGAGCTAAAATTTGCTCAGCTCTCCCTGGTCTGCCCCCTTCCCAAACCAACCCACACACTTGCCAATGGATGGAGCTACCTTGTCTAACCTGCCCAGCACCCAGGCATGGACTACATGCCAGCAGGTGCTATGACCCACTAGGGGAATTTCCCAAATTGCCCCACTCATTTCACTCCCAGAGTCAAATATCACACATGCCAGTGCATGCTAGACTCTTAACCCGGTATAGCCTGCCCTCTCCATCCTAGTCTTTGTGTGAGGTGATGGATGCTTTGGTTCAGCCCACCCCACATCCTGTTTTAGGGTGCACATGCAGGTGTGTCAGCTTGGACCTGCCCAGACTGCTCTCTCAGCTCCCTTTCAATGCACCTGGGAAAATAGCAGAAGATGGCCCTTGTACTTGGGACCCCTGCATCTATTTGGGAAACTCAGAAAAAGCTTCTGGCTGAGTCTTGGCCATTGTAGCCAGCTGGGGAGTGAATCAGTGGGAGGAAGATCTCTGTCTCTCCTTTTCTCTGTGTATTTCTTTCAAATTAATACATTTCTTAAAAATAATGTTCCTGTGACATTATCTCATAGGGGACCATGAAACTTAGGGGTAATGAGTGCTGGGGAAGATGTGTAGGGCTCCCAAAGGGTGCATAACATGTAGACACACAGCCGACTTTATAAAAATACGGAGTACGGAAGGACAAAAGACAGAAACCCTGCCAAAACCTTCAACTGATGTGGGACAAACACACAGGAAGTTAGCTTGGGGGAGCTGGAAATTTGGAACTGCTGCAACAGAATGCTCTTTCTGGTGCACATTCCCAGGGCATATTTGTCATAACCAAGAATGGGCACCTGCTCACACCCTGCCTTATATGCATGTCCAGTTGGTGCACCACCCCTCTTCTTTATAAATAGATGGGTTCTCTCCTCAGCCATTACAGCTCCTTGCCTGCAAACCACTCAATGGGACTCCTGCCATTCCAAGAACCAGCTCAGACCCAGGCACTTCACTGTTCCCCTCCCCACCTTCTGCATTGCTTTCCAACCACTGAGTTTGAAAATCCCTTGAAAAGCCTCAACAGCCTCTGCTCTCCCCTCTGGACTCTTAAGTCCCCCTAAGCTGTGTAAGACCCACCCTGCTGGAGGACTGGCCTGCTGTTGCATGCTTGCTCTCTAGGCATGCTGGGAGCTGCAGTGCAAGCAGAAGCTTGACTCACTACGGAACAGTGCTGGCTCCCAGGGTGCCTGACGATTCCTTCTGTTCCTCTCAGTCACCAAGGAGGAGCAAGGCAGTGTGCTACAAAGCTTTTTGAACATGAAATTAGAAAAAGCTTGTTTGAGGGGGTGATTTTTCTCCCCAACACTAAGCCCTAAAATGAAAGAAATCCATCATGCAATATCTTCTACTGGGAACGTAGGGAATTCTGAGTAACAACTCCTCTCACTCACCAAGGCAGCCCTCTCACTGCCTGAACAACAGGCTCAGTGATGGGAATTCCGGAGAGGGCAGAGTCGGTGTCCCACAGAGACACCGAGTGACAGTGACAGCACAGTGCATCCAAAACCCAGTCCCTGCAACAACCCTGATGAAACAGTCTTCGTCTCTGCTCAGCTTTTCAAAGCAATGAAACCCTTGACGAGTCAAGGCTGTTCTGCAGCCAGAATCTACATTGTTAGGACTGTAGGTTGCTGACTGACAGGAAATGAGAAACTCTGGTATACCCAGTGGGCAGGCAGCAGGGCTGACATCCTGCCAGGCAAGCTGAGCAGCCGGCAGAAAGTCTCTGCTCTGTGACATGATCTCATGGTGGACCATGAAACCAGGCTTCGTTGCTGAAGCCGCAGTCTTCACCCAAGAAGCACCTGTCCTCTCCACCCCAAAGCCTCAAGGACTCACGCAGATCTGCCAAGCTGCCTAAGGCATCTCTCCCTATGGGCGTTCCAGGGCAGTGCCTGGCGTGCACAACTTGTCCTGGAATGCTGACAGAGCAGGTGTCCTCAGCGCTGTCCCCTGGCCAGAGGAGTTCTGGGCAGCTACAAGGGAGCATCTTCTTTTGAAAGTGCCTGCCAGAGCAAATTAACAGAGGATGCACAGCCAGGCCCTCCACACCCCGATCTGCTGCACTGTGCAGAATGTCTCAGGGATAGTACAGTCGGCACTTGAGCCCTTTTCCTGCAGAAGCAAGATGGTGGGAGGATAACTGAGCCCACCTGTTAATGCTGCCTCACAGGCAGGCAGAGACCCATCCATGAGATTAGCTGGCCAAAGGAGTGGTATACCAGTCGTCCAAACATGGCAGTCCTTTAAGGAAGTAGCCACTAAAGAAGAAGGCACATAAAACCCAGTCCTGCTACTAAGCTCTGGGGATTGCTGTTGACCTCACCACCGTTCCTGGGCTTCTTTAAATTCTGCATCCCACATGGGGGTGTCAAGCTTGGAGGTCCACCTGCATCTCATGTGGGGGATGGAGCTTCAAGGTGCACCTATGCCTCTGATCCAGCCCCCTGCAAATGTGCACCTTGGGAAGCAGCTTGGTAGCTGGTTCTGTCCCAGCTGTTCCGTTTACTGCCCAGTTCCCTCTTAATGATCTGGGAAAGGCAACCAATAATGTGTCAGAGTTTGGGCCCTTGCTCTTCACGTGCAGACCCAAACGAAGCTCCTGGTTTCTGCCTGGTCCAGCGACCATATGGGGAGTAAATAGCAGATGGAAGAGCTCCTCTCTCTGTGTAACTGTTTCCCACATAAATAAATGTTTCTTAAAAAAAAAAATCACAATCAAGAGTTGGAGATTGCCTGGCACGGTAGCCAAGCAGCCAAAGTCCAGGTCCCTGCTTGTGCCCTGGGAAAGTAGTTGAGAACAATCCAAATCCTTAGGACCCTACACCCGTGTGGGAGACCTGGAAGAAGCACCTGGCTCCTTGCTTCGGATCGTTTCATCTGTAGCTATTGTGGCCACTTATGGAGTGAACCAATGGACAGAAGATCTTCCTCTCTTTCTCTATTCCTCTCTTTATATCTGCCTTTCCAATAAAAATTAAAAAATAAATCTTAAAATTAAAAATAGTTGCAGATGAGCAAGAGCACTGTGGCAAGTTAAGCCTCTGCCTGGGGTGCCAGCATCTCAAATCAAAGTCCCAGCTTGGGTTCTAGCAGCTTCAATTCTGCACCTGGGAAGCCAGCTGATGATAGTCCGAGCAAGTGGGAGACCTGGGTGGAGTTCCTGGCCTCAACTGGCCCAGCCCCAACTGTCATGGCCATTTAAGGAGAGAAGCAGCACACTGAAGATCCTACACCCGCTCCCTCTCTTTGTTAAAGTGCTTTGCTCTCTCACTCTTGCTTCCTGGTTACCCTGTGGTTCAGAAGCAGGCTTGCTGCCGATTTCGGGGGCAACCCTCCCAAATATGTCCATGTGTGAAGTCTGACCTGCTGACTACACTCATCTGGCACAGTCACAGCTGCACCCTGAGTGCCACCGATCTGTAAGCCACATGGCATTCCTCTCAGGCTGAGCTGGATTACATCCTGGCCTGGCTCCATGGGCGTCTCTCACCTGACAGGGTACTGTGTTGTCCCGGCTCTGCCTGCCTGCACCCAGCCTGAAGCAGAGGCTGCTCACAGGGTCACTGGAGGGCTGGCTCGGGCTGAGGCCTGGGCTCCACGTTGAATCTGTCCACCAGGGTAAGTCAGTATGAGATTCATTCAGACTGCCCTGAGCCCAGGCAGAAGCTGCAGCACGAGCAGAGCTAGCACAGAGGGAGGGAGGTCTGGCAGCACGCCACAAAAGCCTGACTCACTGTTTTTAAAATTCATGTTTCTCAGCCCTGTTTGCCTATCAGCCAGCAATTGGGCTTTTAAAAACAATTGTATTTGTGTTAAAGCATGTTCCCCTTAAAGTATGGATGCTCAAAAACAGTTGGAGTCTGTTGGCGTCTTATGTCTTTCCCTCCATATCAGAGATTGCCTTTGTACAGAGATTTCACATAAAGAAGAAAAACTGTTAAATGATCTCAGCTCTCAGTATGCTGAAAGAATGCTTTTTAATATAATTTTTAAAAAGGTTTATTTATTTTTATTGGAAAGGCAGATTTAGAGAGAGGACAGACAGAGAAGAAGATCTTCCATCTGCTAGTTCACTCCCCAAAAGTGAACTAGCATCGGCCAGAGCTGACTCTATTCAAAGCCAGGAGCCAGCATCCCCCTTGAGGTCTCCCATGCGGGTGTAGGGTGTAGGATCCCAAGACTTTGGGCCGTCCTCTGCTGCTCTCTCAGGGCACCAACAGGAAGCTGGATGGGAAGTGGAGCAGCCAGGACAGGAGCTGGCATTTACATGGGATCCTGGTGCTTACAAGGTGAGGATTTAGCCATTGAGGCATCATGCCAGGCCCTACTATTTTGTTTTTGAAAGAATGTGCTTTAAAAGATTTGTTTATTTGAGAAACAGAGTTACAGAAGGAGAAAGAGAAAGAGAGACAGATATCTTCACGTGCTGGGCAAGCTCTCAATGGCCACAGTGGCCACAGCTGGTTGGTCTAAAGCTGGGAGTTTTGTCTGGGTCTCCTATGTGGGGCTGAGCTCCTGGGCTATCCTCTGCAGGGTCCCAGCTCCATTAGCTAGGAGTGGATGGGAAGTGGAGCATCCAGGGCTCAAACCAGCACACATATGTGATGCTGGCACCACAGGTAGTGGCTTTACCCATAGAGCTGGCCCCACCACATTTACAAACAGTGCTACTAAAGGAAGTTGTGTCTAGAGGTGAGTTTAGCAAAATGCATGCTGCAAAATCTTCCTCAGTAGGTTCAGGAGCACCTGAGCACTGGGTATTCCTGTAGAGTCTTGGCAAAGCACCTTGTATGCCTAGGCTTGGCAAGGCCCCATCCTCTGTCATCACCATGGTAATCCTGCTCCGGCATGTTTGCTGATCCTTAGGGCACCCCAGATGCCAGGGCGGCTAGAGAGTGCAGGACGGGGTGCTGGGGGTGGAGGGGACAGCAAGTGAGGACTGCCAACGTCCTGGTTCTAATCCCAGCTCCGCTGCCTAGAAATTTCCTGAACTTGCAGATCTCTGGAATGAATATGAAAACAGTAACCTCAGAAAGATTTTCATCAAGGTCACCCAGAGGATGCTGGGAATAGCCAGCCCAGGTCTGGTTCCTTTC
This sequence comes from Ochotona curzoniae, assembly GCF_017591425.1. NCBI lineage: Eukaryota > Metazoa > Chordata > Mammalia > Lagomorpha > Ochotonidae > Ochotona > Ochotona curzoniae. The sequence continues at coordinate 13,887 of NW_024465133.1, read as the reverse complement.
AGCTAATGAAATGCCAGGTGCATGTCCTCATTGTTGTTAACCATTTTAGCAGGGAAAAAGAAAGCCGGAGAAGTGGGCAGCAAGCCTGTGCAAAGACACACAGTGAGCTGATGGAGTGCGGGACACCACACCCCCACACGGCTCTTTGGCATTTGGAAAACAGCAGAAATAGAGAGATCCCATGCTCCCCTCGCCATTCCCCGTGCCCTACGCTCTGAAGCAGGTTCTAAAATCTGCACCCCATTGCCATTTCCCAATGCCCAGCAGAGAGCAACATCCATGTCCCCAAAGATACAGAGACGCCATGAGGAATGTCAACTAACAGGCTTGCTGTGCCCCAGGCCCTGACCACCGTGTCACACGCCTCTGACTCATCACACCTCATCAACCCGAGCGAGAAAACACACAGCTGTGCTCGTTTGTTCCTCTAGATCTTTGGTTGTTTTTAAAAACACGTTTTGTTCTGGGGACCAGCACCTAGCGTAATAGGCTAGGCCCCACCTGCAGTTCCAGCATCTTTCATAGCCATCAGTTTGAATCTCAGCTGTTCCACTTCTGATTCAACTTCATGGGAAAGCAGCAGAGGATGGACTCCGGTACCCATGTGGGAGACCCCAATGTAGCTCCTGGCTCCTGGCTTCAGATCAGCCCTACTCTAGCTATTGTGGCCATCTGTGGAGTAAACCAGCAGATGAAGATTCTGTTTCTTTTTCCTTTCCTTTTTCCTTTCCTTTTTCCTTTCCTTCTTCCTTCCCTTCTTCCCTTCCCTTCCCTTCCCTTCCCTTCCCTTCCCTTCCCTTCCCTTTCCTTCCCTTTCCTTCCCTTCCCTTCCCTTCCTTCCCTCCCCTCCCCTCCCCTCCCCTCCCCTCCCCTCCCCTCCCCTCACTCCCCATTCACACCTATCTCATCGCAGTGGTATAGTCCCAACTTTACAACTCTAGTTTGACACCATGGAAGTATAGGTATACACGACTGTAGAAAGTCTCTTATATTCTCAAGGTATATTGAACTGTGTTACTGAAGATGGTGACTTCCAGAACTGACATAAAATATCTCTATGGTCTTCCTTTTGTTCTTCCATGCTGCTGCTTTCTGTGTCGAAGTTGGAAACGGTGGCAAACATTGTTTTCTGCAGTTGAATGTCCCTTCTCTTGCTGATGCCCACATCTTGCTGCAGTCCCTGCTGAGTCACTTCTACTCAGTGAATCCTAGGTAAACAAGAGCTTCTGACATATCTGTGTCTTCCACAGTTTGTCTTCACTGACCAGATGGCTCACTTCATACATGGAGCACCACAATTCTGTGCAAGACTGATGTCTTCGATCCCATTTTCACTGAGGCAAATGTCATTTCCATAGCTGCTCCAGGATACATTTGTGGGATTTTGCAATGGCAATAGTCTCCCTAACTGACTCTATAGAGAATCCAAATGAAACTTGAAACCAGATAACATTTTGTGTACTAGCAATGCATGTACTGGGTGGATATTGCTCTCTCCCAGAAGATGAAATGAATATCAGCCATCTCAGGCAGATGTCAAATTGAAAGACAGAGACTGACCTGGTTTGGGAATGAGAAAGCCAGACTTAAATATTACCACAGGAATATTTGCTGCTAAATGAAATAAAAGAATAGATCTACTTGTAGCCATTTTTGTCAGTGCATAAGAACTTTCAAGCACATAGGAAGAATCCATTGAAGTGACATATCTTACAATATGGCAAGACCATTTCATGGCACTGTATTCTAGTAGGGAAAACTCACTAAGAGCCGTTCCATTGCTTGTGGCTGTGCAGAGTATACTGTTCATACAGTATTTTAGTATCTAAATCTGAATTTGGTATATTATGTAAGACTTTTCTTGTTGCTCATAACAGACTATGAGTAGTATGAGTGTATATATTTAGGATGTAATTAGTCCCATTGGCATTACCCATCATTTAAACATTCAGAAAACATCATGATCATCAGTGCAGTAATCATAAAGATTAGGGTACTTGCTTACAGACATGGGGTTCTAGAGTCAGCATCATTTTTCAGTGTTGTTTTTCTTTTTTTAAGTTCCTGAGTTTCTAAAATGTTTGACACACTTGCAGCATCATGCACTTTAGTGGTGTACAAAAAATTGTCAACATGTGTATGCAGCATAAACTAACACCATACTCGGTTGCATCAACTACTGTGTTATGTGAAATGATTACATTGAGATTGTTAGTGAGATCAGAATAACCTCCTTGAGGTGTTGTAATGCCACCATTGTGATTTCTTCCTTAGAATTACTCTGCCACTGGGGTTTTCCTTAATTCTTTCTTTCTTTCCTTCCTTCCTTCCTTCCTTCCTTCCTTCCTTCCTTCATTCTTTTCCTCAGGCTTTCTTTAATCTTTTAGTGATTAGGATTTTGAGATATTGATTTTAGATAGCATGGACATTTTACCAACAATTTTTCTCTTAATCCATGAACAAGAAATATCTCTCCATCCTTAGTTATGCCTTTCATTGACATTTTACTATTTTCAATCATTTATATGCTTTACTTTATTCCTAAATATTTTGAAGTTACTATGAATGACATTTCTTTCTTAATTTCCCATAAGGAGATAAATGTTGACACATAAAAGCTGCATCTTAAATTTTGATTTTGTATCCTGAGAATTTACTGAATCAACTTATCAATTCTTTTTAAAAAAATGTGTTAGCTTTAAAGTCAGAGTTAACAGAGGAGGAGAAACAGAGAAAGATAATCTTCCATTCCTTAGATAACTCCTTAGATGGCAACAATGGCTGGGGCTGAGGCTGGGCTGCATGGAGCTAAAGCCAGGAGCTAGGAGCTTCTTCTGGGTCTCTCACATGACTGGCAGGAGACCAAACACTTACACCATTCACCTTTGCTGTCCTGGGCCATTTGCACGTAGCTTGTTTGGAACAGCCACAGCAGAACTGGCATCAAATATTATCCTGTGTCAGAGAGTCTTTACTTATTCTATTACAACACAATCCGCAGGTGTATTATTTCCAACTGATGTACAGAAGACTATTTTGATATTTTATGTTGAAAACGTGAATTTTTTGAGTTCTTCCTTTATATAAGTTTTGTTCCTTAAAATACTTTTTCCTTCCCCAATTGCTCGTGCTACAACTCAAATACTGCACTGTTTTTTTTTTAAGATTTATTTATTTTTATTGGAAAGCCAGATATACACAGAGGAGGAGAGACACAGAGGAAGATCTTCCATCCGATGATTCACTCCCCAAGTGACCACAATGGCTGCTGGTGCACCAATCTGAGGGCTGAAGCCAGGAACCTCATCCAGGTCTTCCACAAGGGTACAGGGATCCAAGGCTTTGGGCCGTCCTTGACTGCTTTCCCAGGCTACAAGCAGGGAGCTGGATGAGAAGTGGAGCTGCCAGGATTAGAATTGGCACTCATATAGGATCCTGGTAGTTAGGGGTGTGGACTTCAGGCATTAGGTCATGCCATAGGGCCCAAATAATGTACTGAATCAAAGTTGATTAATAGTATTGATTTCTTTTTTTTTCAATTCATGCTAATATATGTAGATATAATTACCTCTATTTTTATTTATTTATTTTTTTAAATTTTTTATGGGAAGTTTAATAAAATTCATTTTGACATTCTTACATAGTTAATTAGGGTAAGAAGGTCCAAGGGCTACAGGAAAGTGGATAATACTACTATGTTTTCCATATTGTTACCTTCATGTTTAAAGGGGGGTATTAAGGGAGAAAGCCCACCCAATTTCCCACCTTCCCCAGGTCCCGGATGCAGGGCATGCTCTGAGGTTCTTGCTCAAGTGGTTTTGATATTGCCACAGTTATGAATCGCTGTCAATCTTGCCACTCCAAGCACTATGAGGTCTTTGAAAAATCCACTGATTGACATAGTCCATCATAGCTGAGATGGTTAGCTGCCCTGTTCTGTATTCTCTCTTTTCTTCATTAGGGTTCTGAGTCCAGCATTTAGATTAGGAAGATCTCCAAAAAAACTTCTTATATGTGCTAACAAGTACAGGGCCTGGCTCCGTCCCTCGCCCCAATCAGCTGGTGGTTGCAATTGCTGGGTTGGTTCTATTTTCACTCCCGACTTCCACTGGAACCAATGGGTGTTGCAGTCCAGCCTGGCTCTGCCCAGCACATACTCACATAAACCAGTGGGAGCTGCAGCCTAGTTGGAGCGACCCACAATAACCCCCATCATGCCCGCCCCCTACCCTGGTTTGCCAGTAAGTGTAGCAGTAATCCAGTCTGTCCCACACCCCATTCAACCCCAGCCGCTATCTTAGTTTTATGTCCTCCTGTGGAAGTGGCATCCCACTGTTTCCCTCCCAGGCCTCTCCCACTCCCAGATTCCAGTTGATGCTGCATCTAAGCCCAAACAACCCTCGCCCACTTTAATTCTGTTTGCACCAGTAGGAATAATCCGCCGAGCCCGGCTTTTCCCTGATCTAGTCCACATGGGGCGCACAGGTGTGGTAGCTCTGACTAGTCTGGTCTGCCCCCATCCCAGCCTATGCTCTCCTGCGGAAGTAGCTGTCCAGCAAAGGAACCCTCCCCTATTCCCTTGCTGGCTCTGCCCACTTCCTTTCTTGTTCTCAGCCTGGTAGGGCGCTGCGGTCCCTTCCGGTACAGGCAACCTCACCTCGGCATTCCATATTGTGCACTAGTCTTTTTTGCGACTGAACCTTTTTCGACCCACACTGGTGCCTGGATTTGCCAGTGGATGACGTGGACAGATTCAGCCTGGTCCTGCCCCCACGTCTGCCAATTGTATGCCAGTGTGTACCTTTCCATGGCCTTCTCTGGGCTGTTTCCTATCATGTTTCTTGCGCTGACCTGCCGGGTCTGTGTCCTGCCAGATGAGTTGCCCTGGCTCCTCCATCAGAACCTCTCCCAATGCCAGGTTTCATGCTTACCAGTGGGTCCATGAGCCAACCCTACTCAGTCCACCTCCTGTCATAGCAGGAACTGTGGCTTTCCCTGACTGGCCTTCCACCCAATCTGGTTCTTGCTGTTGGATGTTCCAGCCCAGCCATGGTTTGTCCATACCCATGTATGGCTCACACATGGCTCAGTAGGGGTTTGAGACCTTGCCTAGTCCATCGCACATCTGCCCTCGTCCTCCAGTACACCAGGGGGTGTTGGGGTCCGGCCCGGTTCGGTGCATTCAATCGCAGTCCACACTTGTGCCAAGGGAGACTACAACTGTTTCCTGATTAGAACGCAGCCCCCCTTCCAGGCCACGCCCCTCTTGGTGGGAACCTCAGCCCAGCTAGGGTTGTCCCCTTTGCTCCCCAACCGGGTCTGTTCCCAGCCATAGATCACTTGCCTGCCAGTGAATGCTCTGACTCAGCTTGGCACAGCTCTTCCCCTGTCCCGAACTCTGCCTTAGACACTGTGGCTTCGTGTCCCTGGCTCCCGCAGACCAGTAGGTACAAGAGCCTAGCTCGGCATGACCTTTGCTCCCTCCTGATTTCTAGTTTTACTTGTGGGCTAAGGTTTGCTCAGTTCGGCCTGATCTACTCTGTTCCCTTGCCAGTTTACACATTAGCCAGCTGTTGGAGCCACCTTTGCAGGACAAGCTCCAAGCCATAGCTTCTGCATGGACTGGTATTTGGTGCTCAGAATTATTAGTGATTACAAGTTTTATAAAGGAAGAATTACTGCCTGTTCAAGGTCCAAGAATCACAATGGGTTCAACCTGGAGCTAATTAAACAGCAAATCAAAGAACCAAATCCCCAGAGCTCCCTGGCCGGAGGGCCAGTAGGTGGAGCCTGGCACCAATGGCGCACTGGCCGCCCAGGGAACGGCTCACCCTGTGAGCATGGCGGCTGTCCGGGAACCAGGCATGAGACGCCCCGTCCTGAGACCCACCAGCTCAATAGTATTGATTTCTTAACCATTCTATTCTTCTTGCAGAAAAGGTTTTACATGTTCCTCATTCACTATAGTGTGGGCTTTTTATAAACAGATGTGGTAATTTTGAAGTAAGTTCCTTATCATCCAATTTGTTTCAAGTTTTTAACATCACTAGCAGATGTTGTTCAATCTGATGAGATCATTTATACAAATATTGAGATGATTATGATTTTTGTTCTTCTGTTGTTGTGGTTTATTATAGTTACTGATTTTTGAATGCTAATCCAAATTTGACTCTTGGGACAAAACCCGCTGGATCCAAAATGTGATGTTTTGATGCATTTTTAGACTCAGCTTGCTGATATTTGGTTGGGAATTATTGCAGCTGTGCTTTTGCTAGATTGGTCAGTAGTACTCTGTGTGTCATTGTTTCATTTTGGTATGAGTCATGGTGGCCTCATTCAAAGTTTTTGACAGAATTCTATCCTTTCCCCTATTTTAGAATAATTATAGAAGTATTAGAGTTATTGCATCTTCTTTTTAAAGATTTATTTTGTTTTTATGGGAAAGTCAGATGTACAGAAAAGAGGAGAGACAGAGAGGAAAATCTTCCATCCGATGAGTCACTCCCCAAGTGACCACAATGGCCAGTGATACGCTGATCCAAAGCCAGGCACCAAGAAATTCTTTCAAGTCTCCCACACAGGTGCATCATCCCAAGGCTTTGGGCTCTTGTCTACTGCTTTCCCAGGCCACAAGCAGGTAGATGAATGGGAAGTGGGACTGCCAGGGGAAGAACTGGCACCCATATGGGATGCTGGTGTGTTCAAGATGGGAACATTAGTGGCTTGGCCACTGCCCTGGGCCCAGAGCTATTTCATCTAATGCTGTGCAAAATCCAGCTTTGAAGCCGTTGTGCCATTTGATGCGGTTTTTCATTGCTGTTGCAGTATTATTATCTGTTATTGATCAATTTAGGTTTTCTGTGTTATATTGATATAATTTGAGTAAGTTGTATGTATTTTAGAATTTCTCCACTTCTGCAACTTATTCCATATAGTTGTTTGTACTAGTTAGAATTGTGTGTGTCTCAGTTTTCATTTAATTGTTTCCTCTTCCATCTCTAATTTTGTTTTCTCTTTTTTCAATTATTCTAAATTTTGATCTATTTTGTTTATTGCTGTAAAATACCAGTATTTCATTTCTTTGATATTTTGTATTTTTACAGATCAGCTATCATGACCCTCCCCTCCATGTGCGGTAGATTTGGGGGAAGGTCATCCAGATACTTGTGCCATGCTGAACATCAGGAACTTGGCTTCGTTAAATGGGCTGGACTGGTTCCAGGCCAAGAAAGCCTCAAAGTGAAGCTCCCAAGGGTGAGGTGACAAGATATCCCCAACAGAATAGAAGGCAATGATTGAGCCCTCATTGTGCATGGTCCATTCACATTACATGGCCTTGAAGTCCAGCAAACAGTCAAGGTTTTGGTGAGCATGGCAGATATAGCTACTGTGAACACAAGGCTAATTATACCTGTTGATGCAGGAGGCAGCTGTTGGACCAACCCATGCAGAATGAAAAGTAAAGGAAGCAGAAGAGTAGGGCAAGAAGCAGGATGGTGCTGAGTGTCTTTGTTATTGGCCTTGATGATGGGCATGTCTTGTGGGTGAGAGTGAGGGACAGAGCCATGGAGGCCAGAACCATATTTGGGGCCTCCCCAGGCCAGAAAGGACATCAGCTTGGGGAGGCAGTGACTTCTCTCACTATTTTGAGTACTCGTTTTCTGGGTTCTGGATACACTGCTCTGAATTAGAGGCAAAAGACTCAGTGTTTGCTTTAGGTAATTTTTTCTCTCGTGGATAATGGTCACCTGTATGATGTTAGAGGGAGACTAGACTGCCAGTGACATATAGCAGGACATGAGTGTAAGTTTGTTTTCCTAATCCAAGGAGGATGCTCTCCTCATAGAATGATCAGGTGCTTCTGACTTTTGTGTCAGAGACATTTTGGACACTCACAAGCAGGTGTGTGTTGCAATAGGGGTCACATAGCATGTCCACTTACTTTTCATTCTTGTTTCTACTCCTAACAGAAGCTGCAAATTAGTTTATTAAGAAAGTATATTGTTCTCACTCTACCTGAAGAAAATCCATTCCTTCCCTGAGTGATGAAAGTAAATGATCTCTACTAGAGTCAGGGACAATTGGGTAAGTATTTTGGATTAATGCCTTGTATTATGTCCATTTTTTATTGCATACATTTAATTTTGTTACGTTTTACATGTTTGATTAGGGTGTGAAGGGTCAGGGCTAGAGGAAAGTGGGTGTGACCATTGTTTTGACATTCTTTCTTCCTTCCTGTATCTGGGGAGAGGGGAGATATAAGGGGAGAATCCATACCAATCCTCCCAACCATCCCAGGGTGCTGAGGCAGATGCTGTGACATGAACCTGCCTGGTTGCTCCTAGCCCCCGTGCCAGTAAGCATTGGTGAGTGCCATGGTCATGCCTGTCTCAGCTCACCACCAACCCAATGCTCAAGTTAACCAGCAGGACTTGTAGTTCTATAGTTTTGGGCCAACATACCCCCACAAATCCACCTTGGGAATTGGTTATTTTTTGTGCTGTTTGGCTTCATGGCCCAGTCTAATGTGAACCATCTCCTGATCCAACACTCACTATCAGCTACTGGCATCTAGTCCTGCCAGACAAGTCCCCAGTCATAGCTTCTATGTGTGTTGGCATGTGGTGGTCAGCCATGTTCCATGCTAATAAGCCCAACTTTGGACTTCCATGAGGGCTGGAGTATCAATCTGACCCCAAAAATAACTTCACGTCTCTTCTTTCCAAACCACGACGTCTCGATCCCTTTGCTTACCTGCAAGTACAGTGGCCCTGTCATTGGGTGACACTCAGGATACATTCCTCACCCTACAGGTACTGTGGCCTTATCCATGGATGTGGCTAGGCAGTAATTCCACACCCCTAAGGGCCCAGAGCTCGTCGTTGTGTGGCTGGCAGGTAGAGCTTGGTGGCACTTGGTGCATTGGCTGTCAACAAGCCCAGGACAATCCCCCTACCAAGCATCACTGCAGGGGGAGCTAGGATCCCAGTAGGAAGTCAGGGTGAACAGAGGTACCCCAAGCCACAGCCACAAGGCTGGGTGACATATGCTGAGCCACTGCTCAGATTTTCCTGGACGTTCCATTTTGTTCATTTCTATATATTTTTATTATATAAATTTATTTTCCAATTACTCTTCTTCCATGTCATATATTTTTCTATATTTTTCATCAAAAGTTAATGTTTTAAACAACTTGGGAGGGCTATGACCAAGTGAATCATCAAAACTAAGAACATGAGCTCTGGCGGTTTCCATCACTCTTGCTTCACTCACATAACTTCATGTGGCTGTCCTGGTGACAGGCAGCATTCTGATTGGCTCCATCTTCTTTATCTTATAGGGATCCATGTCCATACAAGGAGTCCAATCAGCAGCTACCTGGTCATAAGAGTCCAGAATCCTGCAGCCTCAGCATTCTAGAGAAGCCACGGTGACAGACAGCCTGCTCTGCGTGGTGGAGAAAGATGGTGAGTGGTTCCTGCTCTGCTTTCTTTCATCTTTCTTCTCCACAGGCCCTGGCAGGGAGACATTCAGACTTCATGGAATCCAGCAGAGTGTGAGTATGTGGGGCCTTGGGCTTAAAAATGTAGTGAAGCCTAGGGCCTTTTCAACCCTGGTACTATCAAAGCATTTCACTTTTCCATCATTCAGAATGCTTATGTCTCTTGAAGGAGACAAACTGATCCTAGTTCCCCACTAAAGGTAGTGTTTGGAAAAATAAGTGGAAGGTACAAGAGCCAAGTCAAGCTGATTTCTGTAGGCAGATCCCATGACATTTCCTGGCCTGGCTCTCAGTGAGTTTTCCCTGCTAGAATACAGTGTCATGAAACAGGCGCACCATAGTGTAACAGATGTCCCTTCAGAGATGTGGTTAGTTTTAATGTTGTGGTTCAGTGTAGGGTTAGGATCAGGGTTATCATTGTATCTAGGACATGGTAGTAATGAGGTCAAAACCTAGATTTATGGTTAGGACAAATTTTAGTGTTAGGGTTCCATGATTTGGGCTTTCATTAAGAATAGAACTAGGATTAAGGTTAGATGTCATTAGGGTTAGGGCTAGGTCTAATGCTAAAGGTTAGGCTAAGGAGCAAGGTTACTGTTAGGATGGAAATTTGAGCTATGGTTAGCCCTATGGTTTTTTGTTAGGTTTAAACTTACAAATAGGATTAGGTCCAGAGCTAGTTTTGTATGTTGCGTGAAGTAGGATTTGCATCAGGATTACTCTTAGGGATAGATTAGTGTTTGAATTAATGCTAGATATAGTGTTTGGGTTATATTTCAGGTTCATTAATGCTTAGTTTTCATTAATGCTAGATTGAGGGTTATTGTTAGGATGTGGGTAAGGACTGTGTGGCATTAGAATAGAGTTACGGTTATGCTTAAAGTTAGGATTAAAGCTGTGGCTACATTGAGGATTAAGAAGTTTTTTATGTTAATTGGAATATTATGGTGAACTTATAGTCAATGTCAGAATTGTTATGCTTAGAGCTAGAATTAACGTGAGGGTGTGGGCTAATGCTAGTGCCAAAGTTCTTCTAGGATGAAGGTTAGGTCAAAATCTAGTGTTAGGTTTATGACTAATGTTTTGGCTACAATTGGATTTAGGTTTAGTGTTATAACTAGAGTGATGATTCAAGTTAGCATGAGGGTTAGGTTTAGAAATACAGCTGGGATTGTGCTCAGTATTAGGGTTAGGCTCAGTATTACAGTGATGGCTAAATCTGCGTCAGGGATGGAGTCAGTGTTAGGACTATGGATTTGGTTGGGTTTAGAGCTAGGATCACAATTACATTAGAACTAGAGCAAGAGCTAGTGTCAACCTGAGGTTAGAATGATGCAAGGGTTGGAGATAATCCTGTCTGGTTTAGGGTGTGCTCTAGGTTGTAATTAGTATTTGTGCTAGACTTTGAAATGGGTTGGGTGGGTGCTGTATATGTTACTTTCCAATTAAAATGATCAACTCCAAATAGCAAACAAATTGTGGCTGGTTCAGCTTGAATTTATGACTTGGGTCAACGTCAGGTTTAGGATTAGGCCTATAGCCTGGCTGCTGATTACAGCTATAAAAAGTCAAGAGACTGAGCCAGAGTTACAGCCAGGATTAGGATTAGAGGTCATGCTAAGGTTGGTACTAGGTTTAGAGTCAGGGCTGGAAGGAGATTTACGGTTAGGATCAAGTTTAAGGTTGGGGTTAGAGTTAGGGCTTGGGTTATTTCCTGACATTTTATACCTCTTCTGAATAGGGTTAGGGGTATGGTCATAACAAGGGCTAGGATTATGGTTAGTATCTGGGTTGAATTATGCTGGGTCTGGCACAATAGCCTAGCAGTTAAAGCTCTTGCGTTACTGGTGCCGAGAACACATATGGGTTTCAGTTCTCATCCCAGGAGGTCCTGTTTCCCCTCTAGCTCCTAGTTTGTGGCCTGGGAAAGCAGTATAGGATGGCCCAAAGCTTTGGGATCCTGCAAACATCTCTTGTCAGAGGCTCCTGGCTTCAGATTGGTGCAGCTCCTGCCATTGTGACATCTTGGGGAGTGAATCATCACATGGAAGATTTTCCTCTCTGTCTCTCCTGCTCTCTCTATATCTGAATTTGGAATAAAAAGGAGTAATATTTTAAATGAATTGCACCTAGTTCAGGATGAATTTAAGAGTGGGGCCCAACATTAGTGTTAGGATTCAGCCTAGAGCTTGAGTGATGGCTAAAGATATAAAATGTCAAGAGACTGAGTTAGCATTTGGGTCAGGATTAGGATTCAGAGTAATGCTCATGTTAGTGCTAGGTTTAGGGTTTGGGCTGGAAGGAGACTTTGAAATAGATTAATGTTTAAGGTTGGGGTTAGTTTAGCGCTAGGGTTAGTTCTTGAGATTGCTACTGTGTATGCTTAGCGTTAGCCACAAACCTCATCTTAACTCTCATCTAGCCCTCCTGCGAGCACTAACCATAACCCTATAGCTAACGCTAAGATGATTTCTAATTCTAAATCTTGGTCTGATTCTAACCTAGTCCTAATCTTAATCCTTGTCCACATCCTATCATTAAATCTATAATCAATGTAACCCTATTGTAGCTCTCATCCCAACTGTATTCCTAGCCCTAGCTCTAATTTTAGCTCCAAATTTTTACACTAACCTTTGCCCTAATCGTAATGCTAACCTTTCTGTATAACCATTGACCTATCCCTAACATTAAGCATAAAATGAACACCAATCATACCCATAGTCCTAACTCTAATCCTATTCTTTATCCTAACCCAGAACCTAATCCTAACCCTACCCTGAGAGTAATACCAAGTCACAGCCCTAACACTTTCTCTAACCTTAACCCTAAACTTAATACCCATTAACACTCTACTCTTAAGTCTAATTTTAACCCTTTTTTAAAAAAAAGATATATATATTTTTTTATTACAAAATCTGATATATAGAGAAGAGGAGAGACAGAGAGGAAGATTTTCCGTTTGATGATTCACTACCCAAGTTACAGCAACGGAGGTGCGGTGCTGATCCAAAGCTGGGAACCAGGAACCTCTTCTAGGTCTACCACGCGGGTGCAGAGTCCCGAAGTCTTGAGCTGTCCTTGACTGCTTTCCCAGGCCACAAGCAGTGAGCTGTATGGGAAGTGGGAATTTATGGGAGTCTGGGGTGTTCAAGGCAAGGACTTTGGCTGCTGGGCCCCACCTCCTGGCCTGTAATTTTAATGCTAATCTCAACATTTGCACTTGCTTCACCCCAGGCCTAATGCTAAACCAATCTTAATCCTAGTGACAATGGTAGCACTCACCTAATGTTTCATACTAGCCCATTCCTAATGCAACAAATTTGCTTAAACTTAGCTGTAAGCCTAAACGTAATGCCACTCAAATCTCTATCCTTAGTTCTAATATTACCTGTCATTGACCTGTGCTTTTACTTAACCCTGTGCAAATCCTAACCCTAATCCTTGTACATTCATACTAGTAGCCCTACTCATAATCCTAGCCAAATCCTATTCCTAGAATTTTAATACAATCTAACTGAAATGTGAGCATTAAAACTAAACATAATGCCAACCATAGTCATAGCCCCAACTGTAACACCAGATCTAAACACAACACTAAATATTCCCTTAATCATGAACCAGCCCGGTTCCTGAAACAAACCTTCCCTGAGGCCAACCCTGTCTATAACTCTAAGCCAAGCTCTATGCTTTAGCTAACAATACCCCTAGACAGAATGATGACCCTACTAAGGGCATCTGCAGCTCAAACACAAATCAAACTCCAAAGCTAACCCTAATTCCTGCAATAATCATAGCCATATCTGTAACCATCACCATAACTATCACCGTAGTTTTCCCTCTAGTCCTAATTCTTGCTGGAGACCAGCCGCAGCCAATTTCAGAGCTCAGGAAGGGTGCATGTTGGCAGGAAAGAGGACAAGGAGAGACACAGACCACTGCAGTGTGATGCTCATAATAGACAACTCAGAATAGTCGCCTTCTTTATTTTATGAGTAGCATCTCACGCTTTTACACAACATCCAGTTTTTTGAAATTTCTATTCCAAGATTAAAGAATGATTACCAAAATAATTCTAAAAAAATTATCATTTTGCTTTATGAAAACATTCTCAGCAAGCCATTGTTCATTCTAACCTGCAGTTACCAGGCTGAAGCCAGGAACTCCACGGTTGGCAGCACATGCGGTTACAGAGTGACAGGGGATTTATGTATATGCAAAGTCAATTTTTTTTCTAAACTTATACTAATATTATCTAAAATGTATAAGAAAGTTTATAAAATAATTTATGTAGACAAATGTTATAGATTTGTATTACATGTTAACTTTGCCATATACTAGTTAATCATAACCTTCATCTAGTACTGATGCAATTGTTATGGTTTTTT